>NC_135401.1:14343787-14647537 GCF_051989625.1 Stigmatopora argus
CCAATTAAGAATTTTCTGAGTTAAACGCATTTGAATGGTGAGTTGCTTTACTGCAAAACAGCCCATCAGAGATGTGGTTTTAAGAGCCCCCGGTTATCAGCACAGTCGACCCTCAACTTCTTGCATTTAGTTCTAAATATGTGATGTAGCTATAGTTTTGATGACAAGCAAGCAACTCTTTTGCCAGGACACATTCTAAAGTACAAACCAAGAACCTGACTTGTCACCAGATTCTCAGTTATTCAGGTTCTTGGAATCCCAGAAAGTTTAATTGAGGCCACTTGACTCTTTTTGGTTTGGAGAATATGTGACACCTCTAGTGAGTTGTTTTTTTGTTTTGCTGGGAGAATTGATGACACTTCTCCATGCTTGGATTTTTGTGGTCGACTATTTTAAGGAGACAACGAGCACCTAAGACAGCAGGCTAAAAAAAACAACTTGAAGCTTTTCTAGGACTCTCATTGAACTGTTCCCCTCTAAATGGACTAACACCGTAAATGGCATGTGGCAATGGCATATGTTTTTTTTTCATATCATTGACATTCTATGCCTTGTGCTTTTTAGAAAGTACTCCAGTAAAGACCCTGGTAACACTAATCAAAAATGTCTCCAATTGATGAGTGGTCATTCACTGCCACTAAGAGTGATCATATATTTAACTGGGAAAAATGGCAATCAATTATCATTTTTCAGTTGATTGTCACCAGTCTGACCAGTCTAGGGTGTAGTCTGCCTTTCGCCCAAAGACCGCTGGGTTATGCTCCAGCAAACCCCCCGCAACGCTTTCGAGGTTGAGCGGTATTGAAGATGAATGTTGCCAGTCTCTCCCAGTCAAAATGTATTGAAAGTCTGTAGCTGTTGATGGCAGCCAATGTTATGTTAAATTTTGAAATAACATGAAAGTGACTAGAGTAGCAAGGTTGATGTAATTCCTATGTTTCAGTGTTCTAAGTGGTAACATACTGATGATAGTGTTAGGTTAAAGGAAAAACATTCTTTTTTTTTTTTTTTTTTAAAGCAGAATTAATATGGGTAGCCCTGAAGAACAACAAAGGGACCAGCCGTATATCGTAAGTTAAACTCCTTGTTTTTTGAAACAGATTAATCCAGGCGTGTCATCAGCATTGGAAACGTTTAAATAAAACATACGTTTAAATTAAATAAGAGTTCAATAAGACTCCGCACTAGTTTATGACGCTACATGACAGGAATTCCCAAAGTCTGATCAGGCATAGAAGATAAGTTCAGGTATCTGCCCCCCCTGCACGCCGGTACCATTGGTGCTGTCGGAGGAACACTGGAACTGGAAGGTGACCCTCCCACACTGCACCTCCGTCACACCCTCTTGTCCAAAGTAGCTGAGCTCGTTGCCATCCAGAATGGCGCTAGCTGTATAGAAGGTGTCTGGTTCGATCTGGACCGGGTGCTCAAACCAGACGGGGAAGGTCACACTGGAGCCGTCAGAAACAAACTTGGTGAGGCGCTGGGCCAGCACGACGCCCTGCCGCTTAAGTTCTATGCGGACGCCGTACTCAGCCTTTCCACCGCTGGAACCATACAAGCCCAGGCCGGCAATGAACACGCGCTTGTCCACTGCAAACTGGATGCTGTCACAGCGTCCCCGGTAGCGCCACTGGTTGCTGCGGTAAGCAGAAGACTGGAAGCGGTGGCAGCGCTGCGGCGCCAGGCCCATCCGAGGGTTAGCGGGGAAGTCTAAACGGGGCTTGTTGGACGCCGTGAACCACAGGAAGACGTTACGCGTCTCTTCCAGCGTTAGGACATCAGACTGCGCCGCCCCGTCGGCAAACTCTTCCAGGCTCATGGTGGGAATGCGCAACAGGAAAAGCGCCTTACCCAGAACCTGACGCAAGTTGTGCGCGGCGGGCACCAGTTCTTGTCGGTGGCACTCAGCAGCTCCCCAAGCGACAGCTGCCTCGAAGACCACCACCTCCTTGGCGTTGAGCGTCTCGCGGCGCAAGATGATCTCCAGCGTCTGCGCGTCAATTTCGCAGAAGCCCTCGGAGCGGAGCGCCAGCTCGGCCTGCGCATCGATGACCTCCCAGCACCGCTGCGTCAGTTCTGGTTCCTCAAAGAGATGGCTCTGAGAGAGCAGCACGCAAGCGTTCTTTGCCTCCAAGCTGGTCTCCAGGAAATTGACACAGGCACGGGCCAAGGCCGGGACAATGTACTTCTTGGCTGCGTACAGGGTGGCCAGCACCGTGTCGGCCTCAAGCTCGATCTCGTCGCTGTACATGTACCTAGATCACCACACAAACCATTAGTGGAGAATGCTTCTGAAGAGTCCTCAGGTCACACATTATCTATTTGTGAAGGGGCTTGAACTTATTTGCTGCCATTCACAGCAATAAACTCCATTGGGACTGAAGATCCAGACAGTAATGGCTTGAGGCCCATACGAATTGGATGTCTAATGCCAGTGAGTCAAGATCAGAAGCTCCTTTTAAAAAGTTCTCATTTGAAGAATCCTACAAATCATAACTTAATGACGTGTTTCCCAACCTTCTTAGAGCTGCGGCACACTTTATAACTTTAAAAAAACTTCAAGGCACACCACCATCTGAAAATCGTCTAATTTAAAATTAACAATATAAATTAATTCTCATCAAACCTTTATCAACAGGAATCAAATGAACCCTCCAAAAACTATTTAAAATTCAAATTTTCACACGGACCATTGTCGCCAAAAGTTGATGTCGGCAGACCCCGAACAACATTTAGTTTGAGTGATATAAAAATAAGCCATGTAACTATTTTAATCTCAAAATTCATTCAGTTCATTTCAATATTATTTAAATCTACTAGTATTACAGGATTAGAATTTTTGTGCCCACACAGACTTCATGTCACCAAAAGTCGATGCCTTTGAAACCAAACAACTTAGGATTCACGAAACATGAAAACATTATGACTTATCAAATCTCGTAATATTACGTCTTTTTTCTCTTCTAATATTACTTCAATCTTGTAATATTACACGAAAATCAGTTTTGTGCTCACACAGATTTAACGTCGGCAAAAGTTGAATTCTGTGAATCCAAACAAAAATAAGCTACAAAATGACTTAAACCTTATCATATTAAGATTTGAATCTTGTTATAGTACAATGTTCGTCATATTTCAATTTTAATCTCGTTTTATTAAGATTTTTCTCTTGGTATATTACAATGCATGTGTTCTTGGCAAATCATTTCCTGCGACACACCAGTGATTGGGAAACACTGACCTAATGGCTGATATTGACAGCACAGAATGAACTTTCGCTCATTCGCTGGCAAAACTCCCACTTTCTTGGAATAGACGTCTACTAGTGATAAATCCCAGTTCAATTTACGGAAGGTTGAAAAGCGCTATACAATTAGTTGTTTACAATCGTCAATAGCAGTGAAAGCATTAACCAACTTCACTCTCCCTTACTACATTACGTCTAAATTGAAATTAGGGCTGCCACAACCAACTAATCAACGCTCATTAATTGAAGACTTGGTAATTGTATAAATTTTGAGCCTGTCAACCGCAGATATGCTCTCATTTTTACATTTTAGTTTTGCTTTTAATTTTAGAAATGGGAATAGTCTTTTTTTATTGATGCTTATACACTATAGTTCTAGGAAAACTTTGAAAAGTAAATATTCCGTTTGATTTTTTTTCCCCCTCGTAAACACTGACTGACACAGGAAGATTCTTTTGATGATCCTACTGTTCGCCCCAAACTTTTTTTAACAAAATGACCTCATTTCCAATAGCAAAAATTGTTCAAATTTTTAAAATGTTATTTTGCTTACAGTTTTTATCCAATTCTCACAAAAAAATAATATCAATGTGCATGAACGTTGGCCTGTTTTGGCCAAAAAATTTACCTGTGCCAAAATTAGACAAAACTTCTCCATACATTTCCAAACCCATTATTTTTGACAAAAATACGTCCTTGAATTGTCCCAAAATTAATCAAGTCAGTCAGCTGTAACTGCACACCAAAAAGTGAAATTAGGAAATGACGTGCAATACCCCACAATTACTAAAAGGTGACCCACAGGATTTCTCTTATAAGAAGAGTAAGACTCCCTGTGTAACTTTTTTTTCTGAAATTGCATTTCCTAGTTACATAATGAATAAATAATTTCCGGCAAAAAAAAATTGGTCTTATGTAATAAAATGGTTTATATATGAACTCATGAGTTGAAATAATAGTCACAAAATAATTGGCATTTAATTCATTATCAAAATAATGTATTGTGGCAGCTATATTTTAAATTCAGCCCCACTTAGAGACTGGCCCCGACAGATGTTCGCACTGTCTGAAATGGGAAGTCCCTCCGGATCCCAATTCCCACCACTGCAGCGTCCCAGCATGTATTGTGGCACTTTAGGTTATTTTTAATGTTGGTTTGGCATATAATCTTCAGGCTTTTGTTTGTTTTCAAAAGGACCAACAAGGAGCAGCTGAATAGCACCGATTACAGGCTAGTCGTGGTTGTTTGAGATGAGTAATTAGGAGCTTTTGAAATTTCAGGATTAAGCTCGCTCACTACTATCCTGAAGTTGGCCTATTTGTCCTGCTGTTGAGTTGCAATCCAACCAGACAGTTGTACTTTTCTACAATCTTGGTGTCAGAGAACTATCTTGTTATGAGGACAGGAGTTTAATTTGGACAACAAAGAGGACTTTTCTGCTATCTTGGTCTTAATGAATTTCCTTTAGGCTAAATTGTATTTTGTGCATTTGTGTGGCAATTATCCTGAAGTGAGTTAGAGTTTAAATCAGACACAAAGTGCTATGCCACCATCATGGCATTAAGGAGCACTGTTAAAGTTAGCTAGAGTTTTGATTTTGAAAATATTGCTGTGGTGCTATCTGAGTTTCAAGGTTTTTAAAGAGCTAAAATGTCCTGTGCAGTCATCGTGATGCCAATGTGGGTGTGACTTCTAGTTTGATTTTAACATAAAGCTTTAATTGCAGCTGTGTTATAAGGAAATTACACACATTAATTGAGCAGTTGAAGAAAACATTTTAAATTTGCCACTGTCTTGCTGTCAAACAACGTAGTAGTGAGTTGAGATTCATGATTTTAAATGTCATCACCTCTGATGTATATGGAATTAAATTCATTCCTAATTAGCCCGATTCCCACAATATGACTTACTTGAGCATAATGAGGAAGGCGGCAGGTTCCACGTCCGGGATGGGGATGCCTGTTTCCTCCTCAGCCAGGTCACCGTAGAACATGGCGCAGAAAACAGAACTGCCCACCGCCAAGACATACTGCCCGCACAAAGACAGTGAGAGTGGCATCTCATGGAGGATCTTTGACTGCTTGTGTCTTTAGTTACCTTATGCGCTGGGACCCTTTGCGAGCCCCCGGGGGGACCCACCATGAAGTGGACATCGGCCATTAATTCGTTGTTGAACATCAAGGCGTTCCTAAAAAAGAGAGGAACTTCAGGAAATGTGCTGCCAGTGATGGCGAATAATGAAGTATAATTGCTGGCCCAACCCAAATAGATTAGACATCTTTCACCATCAAAGACACTGAGTCATAATTCATTGTTTAAAGTTAACTTGAAGATATTTTTTTTTGGAAAAATTGCATACTGCATGGTAACCCATTGGAATTGATGAATTTAACAGTCGGGCGGCCCGGCGGATGAGTGGTTAGCCTGTCGGCCTCACAGTGGAGGTTCTGGGTTCAAATCCAGGTTGGCCGGTCCACCTATGTGGAGTTTGCATGTTCTCCCCAGGCCTGTGTGGGTTTTCTCTGGGTACTCCGGTTTCCTTTCACATTCCAAAGACATGCATGGTAGGCTGATTGGACACTTGAAATTGCCCCTAGGTATGGGTGTGTGTGTGTGCATGGTTGTCCTTCTCCTCGTGCCCTGCAATTAGCTGGCCACCAATTCAGGTTCCCCTGCCTCTGGCCCGAAGTCAGCTGGGATAAGCTCCAGCACCCCCCACGACTCAAGTGAGTATAAAGCGGTTCAGAAATTAAATTAAAAAAAAAAGTCATTGGAATGCAGAACTGGCCATCTTTTAGCATTGATAGCAATAGCCATCTTTGGCATAAAATCAGCTCGTTATCAAGAAAAGCTGCAAAAAAATGACTATTTACATTTGAGGGGAATAAAATTTAGACTTTGAGGGAATACACATCTTTCAGAAATTAGTTAATTTTGTGTCAACTGTATATTTGAGTCAATATTCCCAAAACAAAAATTCTTAACTGAAAACACAAAAAGGTAATCCAATACAATCAAGGCTGTAATAATTGCAAATATCATAGCGTTATCCAAGGAATTGGCGTTGTACCATCATTTAATTGATGAATTACAACCTTATCAGTAATAACAATAATTTAAAAAATGTAATAAGTGACATTGTTCTGGTATTGTTTTGAGAGCAGATCTACACGAAAATAGTGAAACCTGTTCCTCATATGGAGGTGAAAACAGACTGAGTATTATTGGCGAACAAGATTAATGCTGGTTTAGCTGTAAATAAAGTTGTTATAGATGGCGCGTGACGCATTCGATTATGGAAAGGCGTTTATTTCTGTCCAAAAGCCTTTAAAATATAACACTAATATTCAATGTAGGAAGGTTGTCACCTCTCCCGGAGTGTGGGGTGGCTGCACTGCCAGCTACGGGGCTCGGTCTTGCTGATGTTTTGCTGGTCCCCGCTCGGGCCAGTTGCCGCGGCGGCGCAGCTTTCACCTTCCCGTCCTCCTCCTCCGTCCTCTCCTCCCCCGCCGGCGGCCTGCTTGACGGCGGCCGTCGTCGTCGCCTCCTTGGTGGGCGCCTTCTCGCTGTCCGTCACAGTGGTGCCGCTGGCCAGGTTGCCGTTATTGGCAGCGTACAGTTCCGCGGCCATCTTCTTGTGCTTGTCGGAGGACGGCGGCGGGGGAAGGGGTAGCGGGAGCTTGGCCGGGAACCCGACTAGCTTCTTGGACTTTCGGAGGGTGTCGGGCAGCAGTAGCAGACAGCTCAGGCACCTCATGATCCGGCCATGGCGGAGCAGCCGGCAGTCCGCCGTTGGCATCGGCGCGAGAAAAAAACAATTTTATAAAAAAAATTAAAAAAAGGTGGATGCGAGAAAGCAACGGCTTTAAAAAATATATTTTTATAGCTGGGTCGCAGCGCTCCCTCTTCCTCTAGGCGGCCAAGTTAAAGGAAGCCAGCAGAGCATCTAAAAATATCATCCCGAGTGTTTTTCGTGTTCCTCCGCCAAGTTGGAGAGAGAACACTTTTCCTACTCGCCGCGTCGTAGGGGTTTCACTTATCCCCCACCCTCTCTCCAGAGGCAAATCCCTTCCGCCCGTCCGTTCTCACTCTCCCGGTTCCAAGTTGCTGACATCGGGCTTCTTGCCTTCGGAGCTCCGCGGTGGCTCTGCGTAGCTTTTGGAGCTGGGTTCTTTATTTTCAGTTTTTTTTTCAAGCTCCTTCTCACGATCATTAATATACACATTGCTCGATGTCCGATGCGCGCTGTGAGCCAATGAGAAAAAGCGTCGTCATTTGTCGGCCATTTTGCGTCAGAGTCGTCTGCTAATTAAAGTAAATGAGGAGCGTACTTTGAAATACAATAGCTAAAATTTTCTTGATCATTATTATTTCCAAACGACTTGGTTTCTTTTTAGAAACGTCAACGATAATATAACAAACTGCATATCTAAAAATAAATATTTGCTTTACACATATTGAAACACCCAGCCTGTATCAAAACTTTGTTTTAAAAAAATCTTGTCAATAGAACCCTAAAGCAAGAGCAATATAGTAGACCAGGGGTGGCGAACACGTGGCTCTCGAGCCGTATGCGGCTCCCGACCAAAATGAATGCGTCTCTTTGCTTATCATATTTTGTGTAAACTGTGGCTCTTGGCCTCGTTTCATTCATTCATTTTCTGAACCGATTTATCCTCATTAGGGTCATGGGGGGTGCTGGAGCCTATCCCAGCTGACTCCGGGCCAGAGGCGGGGGACAGCCGATTGCAGGGCACAAGGAGACGGACAACCATGCACCTCCATGCCTAGGGGCAATTTAGAGTGTCCAATCAGCCTACCATCCATCTTTTTGGAATGTGGGAGGAAACCGGACCCGGAGGAAACCCGTGCAGGGAAGAACATACAAACTCCACACAGGTGGACCGACCTGGATTTGAACCCAGGACTCCAGAGTTGTGAGGCCACAAACCACTAACCGGTGTCTCGTTTAATGTTTCTCTTATTTTTCTTCTCTCTTAAAACACACTCAAATTCATTGGTCCATTAAACATAAATAATAGATTTGAAAAATAATTTGGCAGATTGGATTTTTTATGCTGTACTGTTGTAAATTGTGGCTCTTTGACTCACAAATGTTTGCTCTTTGTATCTACCTTGTTCGCCACCCCTGTAGTAGACAAAAGCGCTCACAAGTCCACAGACGCAAGATGGCCACCAGTTACTCGTACTGCTGACTCTACTTTTAGACATCTAGCCACATATCTGATGTCCATGCTCATGATCCATAGCCCCTTTTTTCCTCTTGCGCCCTCCTTCCCCTATTTATTGACCAATCAGCTGAACCCGTGTTGGGACGTCAGAGGCAACGAAACCTCCGCAAAATGTGTCATAACACGACGAACACAAGCTCTCCCCCTCCGCCTGGCGGGTTAGAGCCAACACAGTCTAAACTCGAGTCTACTTTCTTTACTTTGAATGTCCCACCATGACGTTCTTGATCTCTTTGACTCCTATTGGTGGTAAGGGGAAGAATAATGTTTCAGTGCTTTTTCCTGATGTGACACTTTTAAATCAATATTATCTGGCTACCAATAACAGTGATGGGCATGCACAGAGCTGCCAACCTCCGTCGACCCCATTTCAAGAGTCCCCTTGTCCCATTTCCGGAGTATTTCTTTAGTGATTGCGATTTATGCAAAATTGATATAAAATGTAATAAAAAAAAAATAAGTGTAGGACAATTTAAATCAAACTGTTATTTTCATGTTTTTACATTAATTTAAATATTGTGTTTTTGCAAACTATTGAAAAAGTACAGCATTATGAAAATAAGTTTATCTTTGTGATTGGGTCCTTCTACGTGTGCTTTACAGTTGTTGTGCAATGTGCAAATGTCCGTCCGAATATGAACCAATAAACTTCGGTGAGTGTCTGGGTTTCTGATTAGTAGTTTCATCCAACTTGCCATCAATTTTGCACTTAACCAGAGCAGGCACATTGATAAGACTAACCAGTGCTGTGTAGTACTCCTACTTCCTTTAGAACAATCCCGGAAATGATAGCATTTGTTTCAATACAAGACTGGTGGTTCAGCCTTAATAATACTTACTTCCCTAATGAACAAAAACGAAAACGTAAATGTTAAAGCAATAGAGGCTACTACCTATGTAATCGATTCCGAATCGAATGCCACGCTGAAGTCGCACAAGACGAATCATTCGTCAGAACTTGTAACTCGGATGATTCACAATGCACTCGTGTTACCGAATTCTTCCGGTTTACAGTGCAGTTGAATCAAGATGGCGGAAGCCGTAGCTTCGAGGCATTTAAATAGAAAATTTTGTACTTTTCCGAAATGGCTACATAAAAAAAAAGTGACTTTTGGGGGGGATTTCCGGAGTTTAGGGAGGTTGTCCTGAGTCCCAGAGTTTGCGTTGCATTTCCGGAGAAACTCCTGAAATTCCGGAGTAGTATGCAGTCGTGCATCCAGTTTATATTAATCAAATGCCAGTCAAAATGGATTAGACTTACATTGCCATCAATTGTAGTCATGATAAAGATGTTCATTTTCTGTTAATTTTGCTGAACTTTGCAGATCCGTGCCTTTACATCCCACGCTTCACCCAGTTGCTGGAATTCGGCGACAAGAACCGTGAAGTATCCATGACGGCCTTGCGGCTGGTTCAGAGAATGAAGAGGGACTGGATGCACACTGGACGAAGACCATCCGGTCTCTGTGGGGCAGGTGAGTGATGCAACACAAGACCCGTCCAGAATTATGTTTCCTATTTTGTTTTATCACAGTAAGAGAGATACGGTGCTGAGTGAAAGTATTCAGCCACCCTCAAAATATTCAACTTTTCGCCACATTTCAGGCTTCAAACAAAGATTGAAAATTAAACATTTTTGTCAAGAATCAACAACAAGTGAGACACAATCATGAAGTGGAATGAAATCTATTGGATAGTTGATACTTTTAAAACTAATAATCATAAATTGAAAAGTGGGGCATGCAATATTATTCGGCCCCTTTACTTTCAGTGTAGAAAACTCACTCCAGAAGTTCAGTGGGCATCTCAGAATGATCCAATGCTGACTGTGTTAGCGTTGCCTCTTGACCTCGTTCCTACAACGCCACATGCTTGTTTTGTGTTCTGGTGGGTTTGGAAGAAAGACGGAAACATACAAGACATACTGAGACTCATGGTGGTTCATGCATCCCAGCAGGAGCTTTATTGCAAGAAGCACACCTCATTGATATCTGACCCCAGTTTATATATCTATTTCAAGCAGGCAAGAGTGGGCGTTAATTTGAGTGACAATAGAAACAAGACACTTGACCATCGTAAGCGAAGCCATAAGGGACATGGCTTCTGAGTTAGAGGTGAGATCTTTGGATCGGGTCGGGCCTAAAATGTCAATCATTACTTCGGGGTCGGGTCGGGCCAGGCTTTTCGCTCACTGAAAAAAAATGTATACTAAAATGATGTGTGGTCTCTCTCGCTGACTTTAAAAATATATATATACAGTGGGGCAAATAAGTATTTAGTCAACCACCAATTGTGCAAGTTCTCCTACTTGAAGAGATGAGGTTAGAACTTTATTTCATCCCGTGTTTGGGAAATTTCTTGGAGAGGCCTGTAATTATCAACATGGGTAAACCTCAACCATGAGAGACAGAATGTGGAAAAAAAACAGAAAATCACATTGTTTGATTTTTAAATAATTTTTTTCCAAATACAGTGGAAAATAAATATTTGGTCACCTACAAACAAGCAAGATTTCTGGCTGTCAAAGAGGTCTAACTTCTTCTAACGAGGTCTCCACTCGTTACCTGTATTAATAGCATCTGTTTTGACTCTATCGGTATCAAAGACACCTGTCCACAACCTCAGTCTCTCACACTGCAACTCCGCTATGGCCAAGACCAAAGTGGTGTCGAAGGTCACCAGAGACAAAATTGTAGACCTGCACCAGGCTGGGAAGACTGAATTCGCAATAGGTAAAACGTGAAATTTTGAGTAAAAATCTCCTTCCATCAGAGAGGACATTGAAGATGAGACGTGGCTGCATCTTTCAGCATGACAATGATCCCAAACACACAGCCAGGGCAACAAAGGAGTGGCTTCGTAAGAAGCATTTCAAGGTCCTGGAGTGGCCTAGCCAGTCTCCAGATCTCAACCCCATAGAAAATCTGTGGAGGGAGTTGAAAGTCCGTGTTGCCCAACGACAACCCCAAAACATCACTGCTCTAGAGGAGGTCTGCATGGAGGAATGGGTCAAAATACCAGCAGGAACATTCTGGAAGAAAACCTGTTGATTCTGCAAATCACCCGAGACTGGGACGAAGCTTTATCTGCCAACAGGACAATGATCCAAAACATAAAGCCAAATCTACAATGGAATGGTTCCCAAATTAACGTATCCAGGTGTTGGAATGCTCAAGTCAAACTCCAGACCTGAATCCAGTTGAGAATCTGGGGGAGAAGACTGTGTTCACAAACGCGCAGGGGTCGGCGCATGAACGACACCCACGACGGCAAAAAAACAAGTCCCAAGCATAATAGCAATTATTTATTATTGTAACAACTTTTCTCATTTCAAGTCGGAGGGCGAGATTGAAAATGTTAATATTTTTAATTTTTTACTCTGACGGACCGGCACTAGATAGCTCGCGGAATGGTACCGGTCCATCGTGACCGGACGTTTCATCGTAAGACGTTTGGTCGACGGACGTTTGGTCGACGGACCTTTGGGCGACGGACCTTTGGGCGACGGACGTTTGGGCGACGGACGTTTGGGCGACGGACGTTTGGGCGACGGACAGTTCGTCGAACGGAAGTTTCGGCGAACGGACGTTTGGTCGACAGATTCGCCACCGGACATTTCGTCGAACGGACATTTCGTCGAACGGACATTTCGTCGTCGCCGGGTTCGCTCGCTCTCAAAATTATAATCATGAGAGGGAGAGTGAGTTTTGTAATTGCATTGACAATGTAAGAGCATTTGCTCGCCCCGCCCTAGATTCGCTCGTATTGGCGTGTGTGTACATGAGAGAGAGTGAGTCTGTAATTGCATTGACAATGTACATGTTATTCGTCGCTGGATTCGCTCGCTCCCGGATTCGCTTCGCTCGCTCTCAAAATTATAATCATGAGAGAGAGAGACTTTGTAAATGTCAGAGCATTAATATCTAAATATCTAATATCAAAATTATTAATAAGTTGCATATTATTGGCGTGTGTGTACATGTTATTCGTTGCCGAATTTGCGCGCTCGCCCCGCCCCCGGATTCGCTCGCTCGCCCCGCCCCCGGATTTGCTCGCTGGCCCCGCCCCCAAATTCGCTCATATTGGCGTGTGTGTACATGAGAGAGAGTGAGTTTGTAATTGCATTGACAATGTAAGAGCATTAATATCTAAATATCTAATATCAAAATTATCAATACATTGTGTATTATTGGCGTGTACATGTTTCTCGTCGCCGGATTCGCTCGCTTGCCCCGCCCCCGGATTCGTGTGTACATGTTTTTCAACCTCGGCCCACTGCTCAGTGACACAATGAGATAGCCCGTTAGGCTTTTTAATCCGGCCCGCCGGCGTTGTCCAAATTATAGTAAAATTCAATGACCTCATTCATTTCCCTTTGCCCTGCAATACCGCCCATCACTCTCAATTTAAAGACTGCTTTCTTTCGTTGAATAATAATATGTTCTTAATGTTGAAAGTAAATTTGAAAATACATTTTCACCTTCAATTGTCTTTTTTCTTATATTTCAATCCCCAGGTTTGATAAATTACATTGCGTGTCCAAATTCTGTCAAATTTATTATCCAGACATTTCGACTTTTGTTGACATGATGGGCCTTCTCCTTTTGAAATATCCGTTTGCGTGTGTGCGTATACCACCTGAATGTTTAATGTTCATAAAAGATAGAGACGAAAGTGCCGGGGAGAGTTTGCGGCAAAAGTCTCATTAAAAAGTCAAAGCAAATCATGTCCTAGCCTTGAAACGTAAATAATACAAATAGGTTTAGTGACGACAGCGTGAGCAGGGGGAAGAGCCAGCACGCATGTCCAATCTTTTAATCAAGCTTACGTAATAGTTCTCCCTCAATTCTTGGTTGTCCAGCTGCTCCTTGCATAACCTTCCTACTCCTTTGCCACACACACTCATGCTTGCTTTATTTATTAATCATACATTCATTTTCTGAACCGCTTATCCTCACAAGGGTCGCAGAGGGTGCTGGAGCCTATCCCAGCTGACTTCAGCCCCGGGAGTATTTTGCGTGGCTTCGGCACGGGAATTTTGGAAGCTTGGAACGGCGTGGTCGGGTGAGGCGTCTGGACGGGCGAGGTCGAGCGAGGAGCGTGGTCAGGGGCTCGTGCGTCCAGGCCTTCCTTCTGCTTCTCCCTGCGGCGTGGCGCTCGCCGCCTCCCCCGGGAGGACGGCACAGCACACCGGGCGCCACGTGGTGGCCCATTGTAGATGGCCAGCCGACACGGTGAAAGACCTCGCTGCTGCGCCTCCCCACAAAGACAAGTCGGCCGGTGTTCGAAACTCGTCCCTGAGCCTCCCCGCCGGCCACCACGTGGTGGTCCACTGTAGATGGCCAGCCGACAAGGCAAATGCTGGTCGGGGAAATGCTGGTCGGGGTAATCCAGGTCGGAGTAACCGGAGAAGGAGTAGGGGTTTCCAGCATACAAATCAATTAGCTCCCGGTCGTCCTCACCATCAGAAAATTCAGAGTCGCAACCGACATAGATGTGGCGTTCCAACGGGGCCGAAGGGGGCTGGGGATTCTCCCTCCATTGAGGAAAAGACTCGCTGGAGTTTGAATTCAGATAACTCGGGCGATGAACAGGGGGTGTCGGACCTTGGGTATTCTGAACGAGCTGTGCTGGCAGCCCGGTGCGACGGGCTGAGCGAAGGGTCGGTTTAAAGGTGGATGGAGGCTCAGAATTACCTCCTAGTCGGGATTCCTCCGCTGCCAGAACGTCTCTGAGGTGCCCACACCACGGCGTGTCCATTATAAACTCCCTAAAAGATTTTGGGGAGTTTACCGCTACATCCATGTAGTCGGGGGGCTTCGAGAAGGGTGGCTGTCGTCGACGAGAGCGTCGGCGCGAGCGTGGGTGGCTTCCCGCTGGGTCCATGATGGTCGGATTGTTCTGTTATGATCGCACCGCGTCGTCGTGGCGCGATCAGGAATGGATTAGGACACAGGCGCGGGAAGCAGGAGGGGAACGAGGCAAGTAGCTTCAAAACAACACTTTAATAACTTGGAAGGGATCTTACAAAACAACGAGGACTTGTGAAACGGAAAACGAAACCGAGCCGGAAACAGGAGAACAAGTGGTATCGAGGAGAAAGGTAGCGTGGCCGCATGGCTATTGAATCCACGCAGTGACATCCAGGAATATGCAGAAATTGTAGGACTTGCAGGATTTTGCAGGATTTTGCAGGAGCATGCAGCGCACATGCAGGAAACGATCCGACACTGATGTTAGAACTCATTTGTGTTTAAATACCAACTCAGGAAGTCAACAGATTGGTTGCAGCTGCTCTGCCTTGACGGCACGCCAGGAGGGACAAAACGGGCCGCTCCTGACACCTGTACTATTTGTGTATGTCTAATCGTTTGTATGCTGCTTTCTCGTCTTTTGTCCTGTTTTTGTTTCTTTCTGTTCCTCTCTACTGTTGCGTTATTGATTTGCCCAAGGGGCTAGAGATGGAAATTAGCCTTAGGTTATAATCTTACATATTTACATGTATATGTTCATTAATATGTATTGTCCCTTCATTAAATAAATCTAACTCAAATCAATTCCCGATGGGTTCCGACCTTCCTGTGTGGAGCTTGCATGTTCTCCCCAAGCCCACTTGAGTTTTCTCCTGGTACTCCAATGTTCCCCTCACATCCCATAAACATGCCTGGAAGTCTGGTTGGACACTGTAGTAGTTATATCTTACTGGTATGAATGTGAGCGTGAATGATTGTCTCTTTGTGCCCTGCCATTGGCTGGCCCCCACCTACTACCCACTCTTGTCTGGGATAGGATCCAGCACCCCTGCGACCAGTGTTCCCTCTAAGCTGCGCGCGTGCGCAATTGCGCACTACTCTCGTCTTCTCTGCGCAGCAGCAATCATATGGCGCGCAGTAAAAAAAAAAATCGGATATTATTTTTTTTTTTTTTTTTTTTTTTACCCATGATGGCGCCGTTTAAGCGGCAGCCAGTGGCAGTAGCTCTGTCCACTTATGTTTTTCGTGTTTTACAGCATGTTTTACATGAAAAATGGACAGGTCGCCGAATGGACGTTCTGCCGAACGTTCATTCGGCGACCTGCCCGTCTGTCGAACGTCCGTCGGCGAAACGTCTTTAGGCGAATCATCCGAGTACCGATGATGTCGCTCACACTGGTACTCAGTGCGCTCAGGGAGGTTGACTTTCTGCTCAGACCAACGAAAAATTAGAGGGAACATTGCCTGCGACCCTTGTGAGGATAAGCAGAATGGAAAATGAATTAATGAATAACATGAAATTACATATATATTATATATATGTGTAAATATATATATATATATATATATATATATATATATATATATATATATATATATATATATATATATATATATATATATATATAATTTAATGTTATTCATATAAAATAAAACACAAAAAGCGTAAAATATAGTTTCATACCATTTCACTGTTGGTCAGGTCAGTAATGTTCTAATGAGCTTCTTCGCCCACTGTGCCCTCATCCATTTGGTTTCATTGCTTTGTGTGTGATCTGTCATTTAATTAGTCTGTAAAAACTGATAAAGAAATATTACAGGAAAGAGTACTCTTACAAGAATAAGCTCAACCATTGGCAGAATTTTCTTTCTGATTTTCAAAAGAATTATTCTACAAAAATAATTGTGAACAAATGTTTTTTTTGTTTACTCAGCTTTGCTGGTGGCTGCCCGCATCCACGAATTCCGGCGCACACCCAAAGAAATCATCGACGTCGTCAAAGTATGCGAGAAAACGCTGAGAAAAAGGTCGATGCATAAAGTTGATCCTCTAGTCTAAAGCATTGAACATTATTGCAAATAACGACTATTTGTGTGTTGATATTTTCTGTTGCGGTTTAGACTGACAGAGTTTTCGGAAACACCCACCAGCCTTCTGACGGTGGAGGAGTTCATGAAGGTGGACTTGGACCAAGAGTGTGATCCTCCATGCTTCACTGCCGGACTGCTCAAGAAGCGCCAGGAACAGGTTTGTTGATGGCAGTAGATGTTTGATTAACAGCCAATGAGTACACTGTAAAAAAATAATGAAAGAAAAAGTTGGCAGAAGTTGAAATTTCACTTGCATTTACAAATTTTGATCAAAAGATTGCAAATGCGACTTGTCTGAGAAGAGTCAACATTTGAATTAAGTTGAGAGTTGAGACGTCCATTGTAACTAGGGTCCTTGAAGTTAATAAACAAGGAAAAGAAGCGTGTGAGGCCAGAACGAACCTGGGTCAAGACCTGAAAGGTTCGATGTCTCCTTGCAAGAAAAACCCAGAAGATTGTCTTTTCTCTTTATTTTGCCTGCATTTGGGAATGCCTATTGGTGAACTTATCAACTTGCAAAAATCGAACACAACATAAAATTGAAAGTACACTGGACTTGAGTTTAAGTATGTACAGCCGCATGAAAAAGCTTGGGCTCCCCCGATCGTTTTCCATGATTTTTCTTTTATAAATCATTGGTTGTTCGGATCAGCATTTCAGTTAAATAAATCATATAGCAGACAAACACCGTGATATTTGAGAAGTGAAATGAAGTTTATAGGACTTACAGAAATTGTGCAATAATTACTTAAAAATAGGCAGGTGCATAAATTTGGGCACTCTAGTTGTTTTATTGATTTAAATACATTTTGCATTAATTATTGAAACACAATTTGTTTGGTAAACCCTTGACCTAGAAAGGATATTTAAGGTGGCCAGTTGCAAATTGTTCTCTTTACAGCTTCTATGAAAATTGGCAACATAGGAGCCTCAAAACAACTGTTAAATGACCTAAAATCAAAGATTGTTCACCATCATGGTTTAGGGCACAGGTGCCAAACCGATTCCACAAAGGGCCAAGTGGGTGTAGGTTTTCTTTCCAACTGAAACAGCACAGACAGTTTGACCAATGAGGTTTCTGCTGAGACAAGCTGCACCTGCCTGCAATCAACTAACGACAGTTTGAAGAGAACAGATTGTTGCCAAGGTGTCGTTTTCATTGCTTGGTAGGAAAACTAGCACCTACTTGGCTCTTTGTGGAATCGGTTTGACACCTGTGGTTTAGGTGAATGATACAAAAAGCAAGCTCAGAGATTTCTGCTGTCAGTTTCCAATGTGAGAACCATAGTGAGGAAATGGAAGACCACAGGCACAGTTCTATTTAAGGTCCGGAGTGGCAGGCCAAAAAAAATATCAGGTAAGCAGAGGCGAAGGATAGTGAGAACAGTCAAACTCAACCCCCAAAACCCACAAACCATCTCCAAAGACTTACATGATCTTGCTGCAGATGGTGTCATTGTGCATCATTCAACTATTCAGCGCAATTTGTACAAGGAGGTGCTCTATGGGAGAGGAATGCGGCAGAAGCTTTTTCTGCGCACATGCCACAAACATTGTCGCTTGAGGTATGCTAAGGAAGCTCCTTTGGACAAGCCAGCTTCATTTTGGAAAAGGTGCTGTGGACTGATGAAACTAAAATTTGAGTTATTATGTCAGACATAACATGGGGCGGTATGCATGGCGGAAGAAGAAAACAGCATTCCAAGACAAACACTTGCCACCCACACTAAAATTTGGTGGTCGTTCCATCATGCTGTTGGGCTGAGTGGCCATTGCAGGTACTGGGTACTGGCAATCTTGTTAAAGTTAAAGGTCGCATGAATGCCATCTCCATACCTGTCAACCTTCGCCAATTGCTCCCCTTATTAATGATTGCAATTCCCCGTATTAAGCGATAATAAACCGTACAAACACAACGCAGAACATATTTACTCGGGCACGTAAAACTATAATTTGCCGCAAAGCCTTTTGAATGCACTAAATTTAAGATTCTGTAGATGTTATTTGCATAATGAAAAGGCAGACGTGACTAATGCGCGTGCGCACATCATGCTTAGAGCATGACAATATTAGCAATTAACGATGATGTTTTCCTCTGCCACCAGTGACAGAGATGATCTGGATTAGAGCCTAAATGGGTAAAACGAGATCGTTTTTACAAAAAACGTACTTTAAAAAAAAATGTTTTTCCCGTACAAAGGTTGTTATACAGCGTACACAATTTGAAATGATCAAAAAACTTACGGGAAATACGGAAAAACGTATAAGTTGACAGGTATGCATCTCAGTCCCCAGACCTGAATACCATTGAGGAACATGGCAATGGAAAGTTGTGACTACTGTTTTTTTTGTACAGTCACGGTTTTGTACAAGGACATAACACCGTCAAGACGATTGCCAAACTCGATGGCTCTGACTATGTTGTCACCAATCTTCAGTTTTGCAGATTTCTCAAAGTAAGACCACATTCTTTACCCTCATTGTTCTCTGCCTCTTCTTCCTCACTCCCTGATTTCATCGTTTTCATCAGTTTGGGGCATTGAGTAGCTCTCGAGCACAACTCCATTGTCATTTCTGAGAATTCTAGGTAACCTAGCATAGCCAGCTTCACAGCCTTTTCTGTATGGCTGAGTGATGACCCTCAGGCGTAAATCCCTGATATTCATGGATGATTTTTTTCGCCCACAAATTTTTCTAGCTTGAAATTATGGCCTTTTCCTCCATATCATTAATGGCATTCTTCTAATTTGTCCATTTCTTCTTCGGCCCTTCTTCAAGGACGCTACAGTGCTTATGAATTTTGACATTTTATGATTGTTATTTTATTTTTAGATACTATGGAAAATACAGTGGTATACTGAACCCACGAACTTTGAAGCCACGAAGTGGCGAGGTACAAGAATAGTTCTTTTGTCTTTGTCCAGGTTGCCACACCTCTTTATGCTACGTAAACTGCAGTACCATTCCTGGCTACTAATAATAATAATAATCGGACATAGGCCCTGTCGTCATTATCACAACACAAAAGCCTACTTGTCATCACACGCAGAAACTGCGTGTGACGAAATTGATGGTGCTTCTCCATAAGCTACGTTTAATCGGCAAAAGACCTAATAAGTATAAGTTATGGACTTGTAATTTGTCATTCCGCTGTTGAGGATACAGGTCGCTTACCTCTCGCTTACCTCTCACTGTCTTCCACTTACCTTTTCTCAGCCAGCTAGTAGGAGGCAGATCACCAACCAAACATCTGTTCATATACCGCAGAGGGGAATGTGTGTTATGTTAGCGCGAGTTTAGATTCCTGATGGATGTGGGGAAAAAACTGTCCTTAAGCCTATTTGTCCGTGCTTTGTGGGACCTATAGGGTCTGCCAGAGGGCAGCAGCTGGAACAGATTGTGACCAGGGTGGTAAGGGTCCCCTATGATGTTCTTGGCTCTGCTGAGGTAACGAGGGCTGGCAATGTCTTCAAGTGAGGGCAGAGAGCAGCCGACAATCCTCTGGGCAGTGGTAATCACTTTCTGCATGGCCTTTTTGTCTGCCGCCGTGCTTCCAGCGTACCACACTGTGATGCCGTATGCCAGGATGCTCTCTACAGTGGTTCTATAGAAGGTTCTCAGAAGATTGGTGCCCAAGTTGTTCTTCCTAAGTACCCTGAGGAAATGGAGTCGTTTCTGAGCCTTCTTCACCACTGCCGTGGTGTTTGTAGACCATGAGAGCTTGTCCGTGACGTGGACCCCCAGGAATTTAAAGGACTGGACCCTGTCTACACATACTCCATTTATGAGGAGTGGGGCCAGATCTGTGCCGTGTTTGCGAAAGTCCAGGATTATTTCTTTAGTTTTCGTGGTGTTCAGTGTGAGATTGTTCACCGAGCACCACGAAGACAAATTGTTGACCTCATCTCTGTAAGCCGACTCATCCCCTCCTGAGATGAGTCCGACCACAGTGGTGTCGTCGGCGAATTTGATGATGGCGTTAGACTGGTGGGTGGGTGTACAGTCGTAGGTGTACAGGGAGTACAGAAGAGGACTCAGTACACAGCCTTGAGGGGAGCCAGTGCTTAGTGTGATGGAGGAAGAGAGGTGGGGACCAAGTCTAACAGTCTGTGGTCGGTTGGTCAAGAAGTCCTTTATCCAGCAGCAGATTGAAGAGGATAGTCCAAGGTGGGAGAGTTTGTCAGTCAGAATGTCCGGTTTTATGGTATTGAAGGCTGAGCTATAGTCAATGAAGAGCATCCTCACGTAGTTCCCAGGGTGTTCCAGGTGGTTCAGTGCTGTATGAAGAGCAATGGCAATAGCATCATCAGTGGACCTGTTTGCTCTATAAGCAAACTGGTGAGGGTCAATTGAGGGAGAGATTGTATTCCTGATATGGCGGGCTACCAACTTTTCAAAGCACTTCATGATCACAGGCGTGAGGGCAACAGGCCTATAATCATTCATGCTGCCAATGGTTGGCTTTTTGGGGACAGGGATGATGGTGGCAGATTTCAGACAAGATGGAATGATGGATAGTTGCAGGGAACAATTGAAAATATTTGTGAAGACTCCAGCCAGCTGGTCAGCACAGGCTTTGAGCACCTTCCCAGGTACTCCGTCTGGGCCAGCAGCCTTCCTGGTGTTCACGGACCGCATTACCAGTCTCACTTCCTGTTCCCGGAACGTCAGTGTATAGCTGCCGGGTGGTGGTGGGGGTGTTGAGACTGGGTCTGATTTGTCAGTCTCAAAGCGGGCAAAGAAACGGTTCAATTTCTCCGCTAGTGAGGCATCTGCATTAACAGACATATTATTGTTATTGTAGTTGGTAATATGTCGTATTCCTTGCCACATCTTCTTTGGGTTATTTTCTGTGAAGTGCTCCTCAATTTTTTTGGTATATGCTGCCTTGGCCTTTTTAATGCCTCTTTTCAGCTCAGCTCTGGCAGCGCTATATTTTATCTTGTCCCCTGATCTAAAGGCGGAGTTACGGCCTTTGAGTGCCTGTGTCTCATTGGTCATCCAGGGTTTTTGGTTAGGAAAAACCCGTATTCGTTTATCTGTAGTGACGTTGTCAATGCAGTTTTTTATGTAAGAAAGTACAGAGTCCGTGTAGTCCTGGAGGTTGTCGTGTACAAAAAGTTCCCAGTTGGTGCGGGAAAAACAGTCCTGCAGCTGAGAGAGTGCGTTGTCGGGCCAAGTTTTTATTATCTTTATTTGTGGCGTTGTTTGCCTCCGGAGTGGAGTGTAAGCGGGGGTGAGAGATAGGCAGAGGTGATCTGATCCAGCTAGGTGAGGGAGGGAAGTGGCTTTATGAGCATGTTTGATGTTAGAATAGACATGGTCAAGAGTTTTGTCTCCTCTAGTATTACAATTTACGTATTGAATAAACTTAGGTAAAACAGTCTTTAAACACGCCTTGTTGAAATCACCAGCGACAATAAAAACGCCATCGGGGTGGTCAAGCTGTTGTTTGAATAATGATTCAAACCTTTTAAATCATTATTAGTAATATTTAATTAAAAAAAAGGAAAAACATCTTTCAACAAACTCTGCTTACAACTTGCAAGGAGATGCAATGTGACGCCGTCTTAGTCCCCAGTGCATTCTGACGAGCGGAATACTCTTCGTTCCATTTAGCGGCACATAACCAAAACATTCAAAGGTAATCTGATTTAAACAATTGCATACGCAAAAACAACTGTCTCTGCTGTTTTAAACAATTGTATAAGCATGAAGGTTATAAAAACACTGTCTGTTTTTATCGGAACACCTGCGTAAGAATTTGCACAATAAGCAAAACAACGGCATTATTATTTGCACCAGTAAGCATAATAATTTCTTTATAAGGTAAACAAAGCAGTATTTTCAAATCTGCTGGAGTCTTCGTCATAACATTTGGTAGAACTGTCCGTAACGCCTTCGCCCTTGAAGAGTCGACTGTGCAGGAAAAAGTCCATCCCTTGACTTGATTTATAGCATTACTACTTATTGAAAAATGTTTACAACACATATAGAATATTCCATAATAATTCTATCATTCCCTCCTTTTACTATATGTTTGTTATTCATTTTATGACAAATTCAAAATGAGAGGGATATCACCGTTGGCTGTTTTAATTTTACCCGCTTAGGCTCTACTCGTTCGGCAGGTCTGAAAAGCAGAACACAAGATCATTTTCGTCCAATCCATCCTCGTAATTACCATGCTCCTGGAATTCACTGTTAGTGTCAGCACGTTTCTTCAGTAGGAGATATAATTCATGCAATTTGGAATTTGTAGGGGCAATCGCAGTGGTTATAAGTCGGCTCATCAAAGATCTTAAGCAGGGAATAATACAACACCCACATAATGTCAAAATCGTAGCAAAAAGGGCTACCACAAATTA
Source organism: Stigmatopora argus (assembly GCF_051989625.1). Lineage (NCBI taxonomy): Eukaryota > Metazoa > Chordata > Actinopteri > Syngnathiformes > Syngnathidae > Stigmatopora > Stigmatopora argus. Next base: position 14,366,503 of record NC_135401.1, read on the forward strand.
GGCCAAATCATTATTAGTGAGGCCACAAATCTGTCAGCGGACATTATTCTACTCCAGGATGCTTTTTCATCTTGCGGTTTAGGGTCTGCAGGCCATCGTTGGCCCTGGTGTGGGACCCAGTGGGGGGCGTGTTGTTGAGTGCAACATTTTCAAACGTTGCATACGCCCCCTGCTCCTTCAAGAAGCATTTCAACCGCTGCACGATCCTGGAACGCCGTCAGACTAGTGGCTGCCAGTTGTTCCTTTATCGCCACAAATCCCTGTTCAGTATAATTTCCAAGGTTTTGGACATTGTAATGCAGGTAATTTATCCAATCAACATTTTTGTTTGGAGTAATTAAAAGAAAAATATACTCCCAACCTGCTGCGATCTGATTAGCCAACTTATACTCATCCTCGTGGATGCCAATCGCATCAATGTATGTCGGATCACCCTCTCTCCATGCGACGCCGTCGCGAGGGGCCCGCCATCATACCGGATTTCTGTGCAGCCAATTGTATCTCCTCTACTGTAGATGGAAAAACAGACACTGGTAATAGCAGTGAGACCAAGGCACAAAGTCCTGCTGTCATTTTGGCAGGAGTCGTATAATTTGTTTTGACCCCACCACCACCATAGGTCAGAACGTGGAATCAGGGGTGCAGTCTGTTTTAGGACGTGGGCACACCACGTCACATTTATCGCTCCCAGTGCCGGACCGTGCCCTGTGAGGACTAAGCAGGTAAAATGATTAAACGCGACATGTGTTAGGCTTGTCCTTTGCTGCCGTTGTAACTGGGTAGACATTATTCCATTTCATACATTTTGGGCTTACATCTTTTGTCATTATCTCCTTTACACAATCAGGGGTAATTTGCGCGGGTACTACTCTTAAGAGAGGTCGGCCCCCCATACATGTTATACAGGTTTGATACAGGTTTGATTTATAATAGCTGCATTTTCCATCAACAATAACCAATTATTTCTTACCGCCTCCCGTTTGGGAACTCCCCGTTGCAGAAATGAATTCTCTGGTCATCTCAGATTTTAATTTTACTATGGCGGATCCGGGTGTTTCCATCTCCGACGACCTTCTTACCCATGGACTTAGGAAAAACGTCAGACAAAGATTCACAAGTTAATTTGTCAGTCTGAATTATGATTTGTAATGCCCCACCGTATGGGTTAATTTTATCGAAGGCCTGATGGTTTTTCGCACACGTGTGTCATCCAAGCTTGCCAATCTAGACCAGTTTCTGCAACAAGGTTTCCCCAATCTGTTTTAGGACTGTTATGTACCACACATATTCTATAAAATCCATGTGTATCCTTTGAAATGGATATGTAGCTTTTGTAGCTTGACATAAGGGGGAATCGCCCGTGTTTTGGCCATATATCTGCATATAGATTGAATATATAACCTCCCCCTTTTTTGAGGCATGAAATTTACCATGACTCAAAATGGCAGCCCTCCCAGATAAGTCTTTTGTTTTTGTTTAGTCCCCCAGGTTCCCAAAATTTCCCATTGCAGAAATCAAAAAATTTCATTTGGCGAAATTCTTTTCTTTTTGTTTCTGTCCTACTCTGCCACCGCCGTCCTTGAAAGGCTTATCAGCGATTTCAGAAATATTCCACCTTGATATTAGAATATTGATATATCTTGGTGGCCAGCCAATTAAAACACAAAAGACAGACACTCATCCACGCTCGCACTCATAATCAAGGAATTTGCTTTGAGTGCTCCCCCAATCATCCACAATTTTGGTTTGTTGGAGTAAAACTGGAGTACCCAGAGAAAACCTACGAATTCTTGAGGACACCAGGAATACTCCACACTCCGGAAGGTCTGGATCCACTCCGCATTAGTAGATCCTCGAACCGCAAGATTGATGCCTGAAGAAACTAGATAATTAATGTATTAGTTTCACATGCCACATATCTAAAAATAGAAATTTGTTCAATTGCCACCGCAATAACGGAAAAGTTGTGACCCATTGAAACACACACACACCCCCTTTTTGTATTTTAACCGTTTGTAAAAACTTTATCTCCATGTTCTGGATTATGTTACACCCCCTTTCAATGTTATCGAATTTTGCCCATTCTAGTCAACCCATCTACTTAAAGCATTTCTCCAAGGTTGATATTTTATAATTTGGAGATGTTATTTTTAAAACATAGACATTATTTCACTTGTTTCACACCATGGAAGGCCCTACCAGACTTTGTTGTAGATAGTCCCCTTTATCTAAGCTTGTTATTGCCCATCGTTATCACCGTAACATTCAGTTGTATTAACCCCATAATTGCAATGCAGTAAGTTTTGGCTAAATTCTTAATGTATATGCCCCTAAAGCAATAGACAGTAATAACGTCCCAATAGTCATCAATATGACCTATAGCAAAGCATACGCCCCCTTCAGGTCAAACAAGGAAAGTCTTTTGTGCACCTAAAGACGCTCCATGTTTCTTCTAGGGAAACTATGCCTATCCTTAACCAATTATCTTATCTACCCCAGCCAGGTTCAATTTACCTAACAATTTGGATGAATGCCATGAAATTTCTCATGCCATTTCTGCATTGTTAATTTCATGTCTGATTTCTTTAACAACCAAATAACTCTTAATACCTAAGACATAAATTGCAAATCACCCCATACTATGTTTACTTAAGATAAGAGCAATTTCTTATAGCTCCCTGTTACCACAAGAAAAATCTACAATAATTAAATTAGAGAAATCCACCTTTTACTAGGCATTTCCTAATTACAATTTTCAATGCTTAATAAAGGACCCACAAATTGTAACCAATATGCCATAATATTGTAAAAAATCCATTCATTTTTCTTTAACCAGCCAACCATTCAAAAACAGTAATAATATCGTTTTATCCTCCAAAACTAGCTCTCTTCAATTAAGAGCCCTTTGAACTTCACAAAAAAGAAAATAAAATAATAATAATAGTATTATTCCCAATTCCAAAGCTTTCCCCAAATCAATCTTTGCCAAACAGATTTTCTATCACCTCGAAAGACATTGACCTTCATGCTCGCTGCAGAAGCAGCATCCTTATCTTTTGTTTACAAATTCCAAAGTGCTCTCTTTTCTTTGTGCCCAATGCTTCCCCTCCTGTGCCTCCTGTGAGCAATTATTTTTTAGAGAAGACTAAATTAATAAACTAAATTAATTACTCTCCCGATATCCAACTATATCATCATATCATCGTAGTTTGCCAAGACCCCATACTCACAATATGCTGCAAGCACAACTATATCATAGCAAAACCCATTTCTGCCCTCAAGTTTGCTTCAGCACCCCCAAGGCCAATTATTTTAATATTCAGCCGCACCAAAACAGAGCGCTCCCCCCGCAATCAAAGCATTATTCGGCAAGTTTAGAGTCTGACCAAAACGCAGTTTTGGCAACCCCGCTAAACATTTAATTTGCTGTTTTGTATTTCTGTTAACCAAAATATTCCCGCTAGCAGACGGGGACGACACCAGGATAAGCCACAATAAGCCATTTCATTCTTTGAAATAACCATTTTAATTGCCATTTTACAACTTTCAGCATCACACAAAAAAATCCAATTGAATTCATTCCCAAAGAATGTGATCTCTGGTTTAAAATTAGCTCAAAATCCTCATGTTCAAAATCCTCATTCAAATCATTTTGAGCAGGCCTGCCTTGTTTTTAGAGACATTTTTGTCCAGGCAATCACGCGATATATGTAATATATATAACTATAATTTGAATGAGCATGCAACACATTTGAATGAGCATGCAACACATTTTTTAGCTGCTCCTGATAAATGCTGCCCACCGCGTGGTCTTCAGCGAGGCCGCTGTTGGCCTTAAAACAAGCCGTCATCCTGATTTGACATTCTGCAAAAGGCTCACCATCCCTCTGCTTAGCTCTGCTGATCACGGTATAATTAACTTTTGTTTTAAACTTCCCCGTAACCCGATCAATCAGTTCATGCACTCTCAAATTCAAATTACGCCCGTCATGACACAACGGGCCACCATCAGCTTTTGGATTCGAACATCCAAATTTAGTAGGAGCCTGCTCCTTGCCCACATTAGTATTAGCAACTTCGATCATGGGATATTGTTCAATAAACACATCACTCATTGGCGGCGCCCCAGGCTGGGGAGATAGCGTTTTCTCCCTATGTCCCCCACGGGCCCTCCCGACCTGGTCATATTTGTCGGAGGGGGCCCTCCTTTTTAACAACAACAACAACACACTTCTTCCCCACCGGGCTAGCCGTCCTCTTTTCCCACCGTTATCAACTGATTTAACCCATGTATCATAAACCAATAATAGGTATCATTATATCCCTCCTGCTCCATTTTGTTAAGATTTCCCCCATGCTTAGCACGTATTTTATCCTGCAGTATCAATATCTTATGCATATTAAGCTGGCCAGCAAATCCATATTTATTTATCCATAAGTTTAGGTGTTTAACCCTTGTAGCGCTTTGATTTTCAACAATCCAATCTTTACACGGCAGACGCATCTTTGGATCGTCAATAGCCGCTTTACTGTTTCCACTACCCATTTTTGGAGTGGATTTGTGTGCCCCCGTAGTACCTTTTTTTTTTTTGTACACGGCAGACGTTTATAGACCACACCGTGTCTACCTGCTAGTGACTAGTATCCGCAGGGTTTTTTAAAATCGCTAATCCCCAGGACGCGAGCCTTACTTCTCAAAATAAGGCCTTCGCGTGTGATGCCCTTCGCGCACTCGGAACCCGTCGACAATATGCAGCCATCACACGCGGACTCGGCAGAAATGTCGAAAGATGCTTACCAAGAGGATAGTCGTCAACCGATTAGAAAACAGGCGCTGCTGAGAAATAGTCCAGCCTGGAAAAGGGATTCTCGCCGTGCACGGTCACTCCAGATATTAAACCGCAGCGTCTGGATTCCCTATCGGTTTGTTGACCCCGGCTACTCGAAGGACCAAATGTTGGAATAATGATTCAAACCTTTTAAATCATTATTAGTAATATTTAATTAAAAAAAAGGAAAAACATCTTTCAACAAACTCTGCTTACAACTTGCAAGGAGATGCAATGTGACGCCGTCTTAGTCCCCAGTGCATTCTGACGAGCGGAATACTCTTCGTTCCATTTAGCGGCACATAACCAAAACATTCAAAGGTAATCTGATTTAAACAATTGCATACGCAAAAACAACTGTCTCTGCTGTTTTAAACAATTGTATAAGCATGAAGGTTATAAAAACACTGTCTGTTTTTATCGGAACACCTGCGTAAGAATTTGCACAATAAGCAAAACAACGGCATTATTATTTGCACCAGTAAGCATAATAATTTCTTTATAAGGTAAACAAAGCAGTATTTTCAAATCTGCTGGAGTCTTCGTCATAACATTTGGTAGAACTGTCCGTAACGCCTTCGCCCTTGAAGAGTCGACTGTGCAGGAAAAAGTCCATCCCTTGACTTGATTTATAGCATTACTACTTATTGAAAAATGTTTACAACACATAGAATATTCCATAATAATTCTATCAGTTTACAGCCGTTAGCAGGAGGTTAAGTGCCGTGTTAACGTTAGCATTCGGAGGTATATAGATAGCCGTTGCTATGACGACGTTTAGCTCTCTTGGTAGATAATAGGGCCTACATCGTATTGCTAATAACTCTAAATCCGGGGAACAGTGAGTGTCAATAATTTTACTGTCACAACACCATTCATTATGTATATACATGCACAGTCCTCCTCCCTTGCTTTTGCCTGTTAATACTTTTGAACGGTCGTTTCGAAAAAGCGTTCGGCTAGCTAGCGATACCGCGATACTAGTCCACCAAAAAGAAGTAATGCACGCAGGATCAAAATATTCATGTGCACAACATCCTTTAAAGTTTTGGTTGCCAGATTAGCGCCTGGAAATGCTGTCTTACCATCCCAATGTTGCATTTTAGAAATGACAGAGGCTAAAAACTACACATTAACGTTATCAATCACCATCTAAACATACAGCAAGACGTACATGACGAGCTTGACATATTTTTCTCTTTTGGCCGGAAGGGAGGAGAATTACTGTGCTATTTTCAACAACATAGCAGACTGACAAATAATATTCAATTTGGTAACGCATTGATGGCATCCACAAAAACGATTCTAGGCCTCCATCAATTTTACTAACAAACATACTGTATCTTACAAAAGTGAGTATAGCTGTCTCAATTCTGCATTCTTAAAAATTCTATCTTTTCACAGTACAAATAAAGTACAAATAGCCGAGTTACGACCATCACGTTTGTATGGGTTTCTTTCCCCATGCCATGATGGTGTGGGAATAACAGTACTTCTCTCAATAACATATACAAATGGATAAATATTTCAACTGGTAATGCTTTTATTGCATCCACAGAGACAATTCTATTCCTCCATCTATTTTGTCGAGCAACATATGTGCACCCGTAAAGACACTCTCTGGGCCCCAATCAATTGAACAATTGAAGTACAGTAATACCTTGACATACGAGGAATTTGAGATTCGAGTAAAATTCCAAGCAAATATTTACCTTTGGTGTACGAAAAAAAATTGAGATACGAGCCTTTGAGACAGCCAGTTGGCCAGGCCGCGAGAGGCTAGTTATGGTTTCACCGTACTGTTTCTCTCGCCACATCTCCCTCGTGCAAAGATCTCTAAGAGCACTGGGCGGAGCGCTACATTTTTTTTCCCGTGTTCTTTATTTTTATTTTTTTGCATTAGTCAGTGCAGAATTAAGGGAAACAATGGATCCAAAGCAAGCCGGTGCAATAAAGGATAGTGTGAAGAAAAGGCCTATGTGGACAATCGATATTAAGCACGAAATAATCAAAAAACATGAGTAGTGTCTGCGTGACTGAGCTGGCTTGCCAATACGTATGGAGAAGCAGGAAATTCGCCCCAAAAGCCACGGTGGAATACTGCACAAGAAAGTTTAAATTTAGTGTAACGTAAGATTCAAACTTTTTTTCAAGTGTGTGTGTGTATAGGAATCTAAACTCCTTTTAAACCATGTATTGATCTTTTTTTTCGAATTAACTCTTATATTCCTTAAATTTAAAAAAAGCAAATCAATTAAAAAAAATACTCTTTGGAACTTTTATTTCTTTAATAAAGGATAAAAGATCTTTTTTTAGAATGAATAAGACGACACTGACTTAGCAGCTCAAAAAAGTGGATTTAGAATTTTTTTTTTTGTCCCTGAACACAACAATATTTGTCAATTTATTTAATGGTTGATTCTCAATTGAAAATGGCACCCTGAGAGGAAGTAGTCGTATAATGTGTGGTGTGCTTTTGTCCTTTCAGCTGGAGATGGAGTTGAAGAAGAAGATGGATGACCTGCAAGGTATTGTCGACATTGGGGCTCATTTTTGTCGGCAGACATGAATAAGATTGTGCGGCAGGTGAGATCGAAGGCTACCAGGACCGAATCGACACTGAGCTGGAAAGCAGCCGACCCAAACTGCGGGGGGTTTATGCTGCCTATGCCAAACAAGGTAGGAGCACATGGAATCATATAGAATAGTTTATCTATTGTGGTCTTCTGACATTCACATCCAACAACAAATGCCAGGGAAATGGAGTCTGATGTATAAACAAACAACTAATTAGTATGAAAGAAGGTAAACACGAGCCAAAAAATGATATTTTAAACGTGGTGGTAAAATGTAGTTGTAGGAATGTGTTGCAAATCAATGAACCCTACATATAAAATTACCAGTAAATATTTTTCCTTCCCGCTGCACACCGCTAATCGAGTTTGATTTATTTAATAATGGACAGCACATACAGTGGGGCAAATAAGTATTCAGTCAACCACCAATTGTGCAAGTTCTCCTACTTGAAAAGATTACAGAGGCCTGTAATTGTCAACATGAGTAAACCTCAACCATGAGAGACAGAATGTGGGAAAAAAACAAAACAGAAAATCACATTGTTTGATTTTTAAAGAATTTATTTCCAAATTTGAGTAGAAAATAAGTATTTGGTCACCTACAAACAAGCAAGATTTCTGGATGTCAGAGGTCTAACTTCAGAGAGCTGGGACCACCGTAACAAAGGCTACTGTGGAGGGGACTGAAATCCTGCACTGCCAGAAGTGTCCCCATGCTGAAGCCAGTAGACAACCAGGCCTGTCTGCGGTTCGCTAGAGAGCATTTGTATGATCCAGACCAGGACTGGGAGAATGTGTTATGGTGAGATGAAACCGAATGTAACTTTTTGGTAGAAACACAGGTTCTCGTGTTTGTAGGAGAAAGAATACTGAATTGCATCTGAAGAACACCATACCCACTGTGAAGCATGGGGGTGAAAAGGGACCAGGGCGACTGATCTGGGTAAAGTAAAGAATGAATGGGGCCATGTATTGAGAGATTTTGAGTGAAAATCTCCTTCCATCAGCAAGGACTTTGAGGATGAGACGTATGATCCCAAACACACAACCAGGGCAACAAAGGAGTGGCTTTGTAACTAGCATTTCAAGGTCCTGGAGTGGCCCAGCCAGTCTCCAGATCTCAACCCCATCGAAAATCAGTGGAGGGAGTTGAAAGTCCGTGTTTACCAACGACAGCCCCAAAACATCACTGCTCTAGAGGAGATCTGCATGGAGGAATGGGCCAAAATACTAGCAACAGTGCGTGAAAAGCTTGTGAAGAGTTACAGAAAACGTTTGGCCTCTGTTATTGCCAACAAAGGGTACATAAAGTATTGAGATGAACTTTTGGTATTGGCCAAATACTTATAACCTAATACTTTTCCACCATGATTTGCAAAGAAATTATTTAAAAATCAAACAATGTGATTTTTTTTTTCACATTCTCTCTCATTGTTGAGGTTTACCCATGTTAACAATTACAGGCCTCTCTAATCTTTTCAAGTAGGATAACTTGCACAATTGGTGGTTGACTAAATACTTATTTGCCCCACTGTATTCATATTTATGTTTATGAACATATATATGCAAATATGTAAGATTGTAGCCTAGGGCTAATTTCCATATTTAGTCTCTTGTGTAGGTCGAAGGTAAACGATGACACATACACACATACACAAATAGCACAGTTTTAGACAGCATTTCGGTATATTGTACGCGCGATTGAAGTCGTTAGAAACCGTAGTTACGTGCTGGAGACTAGAGGTGAGAATTTTGGGTCGGGTCGGGCCTAAAATGTCAATTATTACTTCGGGTCAGGCCGGGCTTCACTCTCGCTGAAAATAAAATGTATACTAAAACGACGTGTGGTCTCTCGCTGTCTATTTTTTTTTAATAAATATATGTTTATGAAATTGTATACTAAAATGATGTGTGGATATTAAACTAAGGAATACTTGTTATAAAATAAATAATTTGGATAAAACAAAAAAGGCGCTGTAATGTAATTGCTATGTCACTACGAAACAGGAGCCGCAGAGCCAGAGCATGCTCTGCGCACATCACGTGAACGCCGCCCTTTTAATAATCCTCCCATCCTAAAGTCCCCATTTATTTTAACCTGGTATCCCCAATATTGAGCAGCAAGAAGTTAAGGATAAACTAAAAACAGGAGAACTGAAAAAACAAACACGCACCCGTAAGAGTGAAGTGTGGAAAAGCTTCAAATTGATTGGTGAAAATGCTACAAAAATTTGTGTTGGCTTCGCTGAAAGTAGTTAATTTGGCGTTTGCTTTTACACGAGAGCAAAAAGGCTGGCACCTCGACGCTGAGCAAGCATTTAAACAGCTGTAATGGCAAAAGTGATGATCGTCAAACATTTATATTATCATATAAAAGATGTAAATGTTTATAGTCTTTTTGTTAACTTTTTTAAAGATTTCCTTACAAAAGACAGGTTTTAATTTGTTATCTTAAAGTCCCGAGTGAGTCCTCACAAATATGAAATTTCAAGTTAATTGGTCGGGTTCGAGCTGGGTCGGGGCAGGCTAGATTTTTTTTGCCCGATCTTACATCTACCGGAAACCAATTTTTAATAAATCCATGCAGCTGTATTTGATGTTTGATGTATTGACGAACAATTTGCAAAAGACACACGAAAAACACGAAAAGAGTACAAAGGTAGGGAGAGTTTGAGGCTGCATGCATTGGCACCGCCATCTAATTCCACAAATTTCGACAAATTGACACGCTTCCAACTTGGAAGTTCTATAAAAACGTACACGCTGCAAGCTCTTGCAATTTTGCCTCTAACATTCAATGTCTCACCAAAAATGTTTTTTTTCAGATTTTTTTATAAAAACATATACAATTTGACTAAAGCTTCCCAATATATTTCCAATGTCTCCATTTATTTCCAATGGCACATACAACACACCCAAAAAGTCATCCTTTTTCACATAAGCCCCAAAATCGAAAGTATTTGACCTTTTGAATGTTTCCAAAATCGACAGGAAGTGCCCCATAAGAGTTTATAGAAAGGGACAGCAAGTGCCCCAATGCAATTTCTTTCAAAAGGTGTATTTTCATTAATTAGCTTTTGTATTGTTTGTACTGTATTTTTTCCTCACTGAATCTGATGTAATAATGGCACATCAACTAATTTGGAAATTATATCCTACTAGACTTGCAGAAGCACTTGGACAAAACAACAGGCATGACTTTCACAGTAGAGGAAATAAATGAAAAGGAGCTCGAAGAGGAGGAGGATATTCTAAAAGCGGTGGCCAAACACTTTGGAAAAGATCTGGCCGAGATCACCCTTGAGACGCTCATTGAGATGGAGAAAAAGGGGGAGGTTGCAGAAAACTACGAGCAGGACCACCAGAGGAAAGGACCCACGCTGGCATCCATCTTTGGGACCAGCCAACCCACTGCCGCTACACTGAGCCTCAACCACGCCGTAGAGCGTACTGAAGGGGAGCAAGATGATGGTAAAAGAAAGGGAAAGTGAAAAATTTGTTCAATTACCTTGCACGTTACTGATGTGATTGTTAATGGCCATACAGCATTTAAAACCAGTCACTAACATTCGGTATTTCTACTAAGGCTGTCACGATGACTCGACTAATCACTGATATAACATAAGTCGAATTGTTGATGTATTTTCATTTAAACGTTTAATCACTTTTTTGTCAGACTCTTAATAAATATTTTCCTTTTTAAAAAAAAAAAACTTAATTAAGTTAAAAATTACAAAGAAATGTTACAATTAAAGATACAATATTCAATATTTTTGATTGTGTATGAAATAGATCTTTTTAAAATATTTTTCTAACATTTAAGAAAATATCAGTAAATGTTCAGTGTGTGTATTCTGTGATCCTTCACTTCGCGGCTTAAACTTTCGCGGCTTCACTACATCGTGGATTTTTTTCTGAAGTAAAGAAAAAAGGTCATAAAAATGTCAAAATCCACGCTGAAACTCGCGGAAGACATGAAAATGGCAGTGAAAAATGGCAGAAGTCAGGGCTCTGCTTCTTCTTCGGCGCTGAATTGTGTGGGCAGCACCAAAGAAGAAGAATTTCACCGCAGGACGCGACATACATTATAAAAGGCTGAGGAGTACAAGATCTTGCGCTCTCCTGTTTTCTTGCGAGTGAATTTATCATCGCGCACGTTACCACTTGGATAAAGCCAACGCCTCGCCTTTTCCAGCTTTGTTTGGATTTTGAATCATCGTTTTAAAATGCCTCCTTCCAGTGGAAGACTATACCGGAGTCACCGCCACCTCCCCATTGCAGAGCGACGATATGGTCGAAAAGTGGAGCTACAGCGAGCCGAGGCCAGTGCGGGTGCATTGCCTCACCGTTGCAGAGCGACAACATGGCTGAAAAGCCGTGACCGGACCTTTCGCCGAAAGACGTTTCGCCGACGGACTTTTGGCCGACGGACAGTACGCCGAACGGACTTTTGGCCGACGGACAGTTCGCCGAACGGACGTTTCGCCGAAACGGGATTCGCGCGCTCGCCCCGCACCCGGCTCGTGTGTGTACATGTTCTGCCCCCCGCTGGACATATTTCTAAATACAAGTACGTACTACAATGTGCTGCCAATTTTTTATATTTTTTATTTTATCCTTGCGTTTAAAGTAGTAGCCATTTGGACACGCAATGTAATTTATCAAAGCTGGGGATTGATGTCTGACACTGAGAAAAAACAACACTAGAAGACTTATGTGAAATTCTAAGTGCCTTGGACAGACTAGAGGGCTTAGAAAACAATACCTGAAAATGCCATGGAACACACTTTTACTTCTAGTTTAATTTTAAATAATTTCCCATTATTTTAGGAAATGAATATTCAAAATGATTTGCTGAGAACCTTAATTCAAAGATTAAGCTCAACGTTTTCTATGCTGGTGTAAATTTTCTGGAGTCGCATTTCTGGATTTACAATTTCATTACAGTAGTACTTACTGTTACTACTACTTTTTTTCTGTATTTCTTCTGTCACGTACTGTTCTGCGTGATCTCCAAATGGCTACTACTTTAAGCGCAAGGATAAAATAAAAAATATAAAAAATTGGCAGCACATTGTAGTATGTACTTGTATTTAGAAATATGTCCAGCGGGGGGGCAGTACATTCCCTTGTTATTCATAAATAAATGTTATCTGTAACGGGCCGTATATGGCCCGCGGGCCGAGGTTGAAAAACATGCACACACACGATCCGGGGGCGGGGCGAGCGCACGAATCCCGTTTCGGCGAAACGTCCGTTCGACGAACTGTCCGTCGGCCAAACGTCTTTCGGCGAATCGTCCGAGTACCCTGAAAAGCGGAGCTACAACGAGCCGAGGCCGGGGCAGGCGTGTTGCCTTCCCGTTGTAGAGCGAAGACATGGCTGAAAAGCGGAGCTACGGCAATCTAGCGCCATATGGGCGGCGCCTCGAACAGCCGACGATCCGGCGGCAGGTGCCAGCGGCAAGCGAGGTCTGGCCAGCCACGGCCGAAAAAAGCAGCAAAAATTTTTGGGAAGATGATGCCTTCCCGGACATTCTTGATGAAAAAAATGAAAGTGCTAGGGTTCACACGGATCGCCTGATGCTCTTCATGTGTGGGGATGCTGCTGGCTTCATGGTAAAGGCAGCCTTAATCAATACGTTCGACCGTCCTCCTGCTTTAAAACAACAAGACGGGGCTCCCCTTCAAGGACTTGGACTCAAACTCCTATTAACCTGTACAGTATTTAAAGTATTTACATTTTTTTTAATTATAATCATTATATTTAAATATTAATACATTAGTCTTTTCATATGCTTATAATAGTAATATTTAATAAATATACTTCTTGATAATTGTACTTGTGTACTTGTATTTTTGTATAAGCGCGAAAACATGTAGTAATAATAGGGGTGATCCTAATTTGCGTTTTTTTGCGTCACTGACACTTTGGCCCCCGACATCGACAATCCATTCCCAATCATCACGTAATTTGTGCGACACTGCCTGCCAGTCTTTGTATGGAACTACTGTTTATTCATCTTTTCAAGTGTAAAGTTGACCAACTTTTGTTTTTAAGGAGGCTGTCAAAGCTGGTTTGCCTCGACAATCATCTTCATACAGAGGAAACAGCAAAACACGTGGTAGTTTTTAGCTCCCGGCCGAATGGAGGTTATCTGCACAGGAGGCCCCATCTCGATGGCTCTCAAAATGGTCGCCGCTCGGTCCGCTTCCTTTGTTCTTGGCTAGCCCCCTTGGCTAGCCCCCACCCTTCCTAAGAAGGGGTCAGCGCTCGACAGAGCCAAGCGACCACCTCGAGGCCTCCCATCCAGATACGCCGTCCAGTTGGTCGGTTATAGTATTTAATAGAAGTTTAGGCGAAGGCGGGACCAGAAAAAGGGGTGTGTATATACAAAGTGATGACAGGCCTTGACCTGTAGGTGTCAGTAAAAATTCTATTCTAGTGACTAAATTCATAAGAGTGCAGAAGGGTGCATGATTAAATATAAGAATACAGTTCATATTTCACATTTCCCCCCTGTTGTAACTTGAAAGAATTTTCATTAAACATATCAATTTGTATCCCTCCCCTCCAGGTTCTAGAATACAAATATCATTGACAGTTACTCAACAGGGTATGGAAAACAACAAAATCACATGTCAAAGCAGAGGCGAGAAATGATGTAATCAGTGGTAAAAATTCCTCTACGTCCCTCTTAATGAGCGAACCCAATATTTAAATCAAGACAAACACATTTGCATAGAGGACTCGTCACACTTCGAAAGAATGCGATAATCTCCAGTATGGTCTGTCATGCGGTGATACTGTGTCACTATAACCTACTAGCGTGTGCTGGATTGTGTTTTGAATCATAACTTTCATACAGGGGATTACACACATAAAAAATACAGAACAGTAGCAAAAACCGCAAGGTTGCAATTTTAAACAGAATTGAGAATCATGACCCGGTTATTAACCACGACCACAATGATACACCTACGGCTGAATGATCCTGGGCCATGGTGTTGACTAGGGCCTTTATTTCAGCTACGGCACGAGTAATGTACTGGTTTCATCTGGGATGAAGGTGCAGCAGTGTTCTCCCATCATGGCACACACATCTCCATCTTTGGCTGTTATCAGATCCAGGACTATCGGTCCTGCAACTTCCCTAAGGGCTTTTAAATCATCTGCTATACCCTGTAGGGCCTTGACAGTTTGGTTAATGAACACTCATGTAACAGCTCAATGTCTTTACACATGATTTTCTGGGGGGGGGTGGACCACAACCTTTGGTCAACAGGAACATCATCGCCCCAGATTGAATCACGTGGTTTGAATTGCACTGATTTTGCACTGATTTTGATATCTTACTGTTATGTTCACTCCCCTTAAAAGGAATGCATCTTAGACCATCTGCACGACTGCAGATTTAAATGTGATGCCTCGACCCAGTGAATTCAGGATGTCAGGATCTGTGGAAATGGGTATACGGCTACACACATAACAACTTTCATTCGCAACAATCAGTTTTTTCTGGAACACCATGATTTTATACCACACGTCTTCTTCATAGTAGTTCTCCAGATTGTTCTTTCATCTTGCTGTTGAGGGATCGAAGACCCTCCAGGGCCTTGGTTAAACTCCCGTCAGCTGCTGTATTGTTCGGGATGAACGTGCAGCATTGGTCGCCAAAGATGGAGCACACGCCACCTTTCTCTGCCAGGAGCATGTCAACAGCAATTCTGTTCTGGAAGGCCAAAGGAGGTCCCCGACAACTGTTCATGGATGGCTGCAAACCCTTCCTCCGTCCTGTTCTGGAGTCGTGCAATTTGGTCAGTGAGTTTATACTCATCTGATATGCTGCGGGGAACCCCGATGTTGATGTAGGTTGGGTCCCCATCCAAGAGCGGACCGCTTGGCTCTGCCTTTCCAGTGATGAGGCAGGACGTTTCCTGCACTTGTTTTCCAACTCGAGTCTCTGTGGGCGGGGCGTTCAGATACGCCCAGGTTGTCACTGACAGTGCAGTCACTGACAGTCCAGTCACTGTGATGTGGGTGGCAACAGCTTTCACTGTGGCTTCTGTATAGAGGTGCAAAGTCTATGGGAGGTCAGGGTTAAGTGAGGGGTGCTCGTGGCAGGTGAGTAGACGTCAGATGAGTTTCTTCACGGACAAGGGTTTTGACACCGTCCGACTTGGTCCACTCAGAGTCACCTGTCTCGAACGACCTTGAACCGACCTTGGTGAATCGACTTTGACTTTTCAGTGATCTTTGCTGCTGTGGAGGTTGGTGAGTTGGGCCACGAATGGGTCTTCCCATCGTGGAGAGAACCAGGACTTCCTTTTATGACTCGGATCAGGATCCAGTCACCTGGCTACACCACCTCCTGCAAGATAGACAAAAAGATCACGGCAGCTTACATGTTCTTTGGATAAGTTTCTCTCCTTCCTTAGTCTCTCGTCATGGTTAATCTTCCCATAGAGGAAGTTGAAATGGTCTTCCATGAACTATCTCAAAAAGGTGTTAATCCCAAACTAGTTGGTACTATCTTCATATACGTTTTGGCCAGTGTTAGGCGTTCTGGCCATGGCTTATTTATCTCCCCCATGGTTTTCTTAAGCCTTGGTTTTATCGTACCATTTGTTCGCTCTACTTAGGTGTTTTGCCATGTTTTGCACTATGCTGTTTGCAAAATTAGCTCCATTGTTACTCCAGCTGATTCTGGAGATCCCATGTTCTTTACAGATCAATAAAATAACAAATTAAACAGTTCCTTCAAAAATTTTAAAAGTAGGTATTTCGATGTCCATCATATCTTTTCCTCCCTTTTGAGACATTTATGGCTCAATTTTGGAATAATTTTTGGTAGGCACGGTAGGCCTTTAGCTTTGTACAGTTCGTCTGCTGACTGTTCTTGAGATCGGCTCAGTTTTGTTGTTGTGTATGCTGTGCAGTAAGTGTTTGCGCTGCTGCTTTAGCTGCTGTATTCTGTCGTTGTCTTTAACACGTGCTTAACATTTGCTTACGGCTATTTTGTTCGGCTTAATACCCCAATGAACAAAAATTGCAACAATCTTACTTATTCCATCACTATAGTTTGTGAAAATTTAAATGCCTTATCAGTCAAAATCAAAAATGCTAGCTGGTATTCTATTATGATCACTGCTTCTTTGTTAAGATCAAGAACCATATTTGTTTTTCCCTTTCCTCTAATTACACAAATTAACTAATCATACTAAAAATAGGAAAAACACAAAAAGCAAACCAGGGTGCTTTCTCCCCAGGAAAACAGCTTTCCCGTTCTCTGTAACAGTTAAATTCACATCAATTAATATTCCAGAAACAAAATGCACACATTTATAATTCTGAATATAATTGAACCCACTAAATTGTAATCACCCCTTGTTTGTCAAGGTTAATATTTTAGCATAATTGTATCCTTTAAAGCAATTAAAACTCATTACTTATAAAATGCATACTAATCAAGTCCCAATTCATTTAACAATGTGTATTGCGTTGCATATTAACTCAGTTGTTTGAAATTCAAAATATCCCAATCTAGTAGTCTTTTTATCAAATGTAACATTCAATTGTCTTTGGAGTTTGTCAATCATCTCCTATAAAACTTTCTTAATCAATATTTTTCAATAGTCAGGCATAAAATTAAATTCTAGTTACATTTCTATCCATTGTAGTTTCTTTTCTCTCTAATTGTTTACTTTAAAAATCTGTAAGAAGATCTAGTCTCAATTGTTTACTTTAACTATCTGTAAGAAGGTTTGGTCTCAATTGAAACGCTTTCATTTTTTTATGGAGACAATAAAACCAATATCAAAAGTTCCTTATGGCTTACGGCATTGCTCCCCGAGCAATAATCTTTCCAATCAATATTGGAGTGCTTGCCATTTCGTCTGATTACGTCAAAAAGTTTATCTTACCTGTCTCCTCTAATTCGTTTCAACTGAGAGAACCTTCTTACAGAGCACAAAATGGATCCCGCTATCTTCATGTCTGCTGGTTGGTCAGGAACGCGTGTGTTGAGCACCCAGGCTCCCGGGACCGCCGTTGGTCCAGTCTGTTTTCTGTTGGGAATCACAGTCTCCTCCTGCTAACCCAAATTCAGTGTGTTCCTTTAAAGTTTTTTTTCTTTTATGCAGATAGCCAGATTAGCCTCATCCTCTAGTTCCAATCGTGTAGTGAATAATGGCGTTTGGTATGGTCTACTTAATAGGATGTCCATATTTTGTTGTCCGGTTGACCTCGTTATGTAGGCGCAATGATTTCATAACGAAATATGGAACCTTTTTTCAATTCAGTCAATTATTCTGTTAACACAATTTGGATGCCATTATCACAATAAATCAATAGTACTTTGGAATTTGGTATCAAGCACTGTCTTTTCAGTGCTCCTAAATTTCGCATAGCAGATTTGTTTCTCCACTTCAAATTTCACATTTGGAGTACTGCTGCTTTTTCATTAAAAATTTCCTTGGACGAAATATTTTTCCATAATTTGGCGTTGCCATCCGTGAAACGGCTTATTGGCAAATTCTGAAATCGATTCCAATTTGCTAAATCATTTTCCACCTTGATACCTAATTGATTGATCATATCTCGGTGGTCGGCCAATCAAAAACACAAAAAGACAAACAAACAATCATTCACGCTCACTCATTTTCAGACATCCGTGGTCTGCAAATTTTTTTATCACTGGTGAAGAGCGCCATCCCCAGTCCTGGGGCTTCTTGGCAGCTAACCACCTTTCGCTGTGTCATGGCAAGTCATTCTAAAAGGAAATAGGTCAATGTTGTTTGGTTGGCATCAATTGTTCGATTCTAATGCAATTAATATTCTAATGGTCATTAATATGAACCACGCTAAAGCATATTCCACCTGTTGATGGGCAAAACAATGAATTGCCATCCGTGCACTGATCACAAGTCATGATGTTTATTGCATCTCAGCGAAATTATGCCTATCCTAAATTAATTATTTTATCTAAACTTGCCAGCTACAATTTACCTAATAATTTGGATCAATGCCATTTCTGCATTGTCTTCATGTTTGATATCATTAATAATTTGGATGATTCCTAATCCTTAAGTCTAAATCGCAAATCCCTCTCTATTTGCTAAAATAGCTAAATTGCACTTGTTGAATTGCTGTCCTGCTCCAAGCTTGTGTTTATTTAATATAAGAGCCATTTTTTGTAGCTCACTCTTACCACAATTAAAATTTAGAGAAACTAACCTTCTACTTAGCAATTTCTTAATCATTTCCTAATGATAAATTTCAGTGTTTATTAGAGGACCCATAATTTGTCACCAATATGTTATATTGTCAATTTTCTGTCTCTAACTGTCTTCTTTTCTTTCTATTACTCTCTCTGCTCATGTCTCCATCACTGCTCCTCCTTGCTCATCGTGTGGAATGTGAGATGTAACCTGAGATTTCTTGCATTCCAGTCCCCCAATCCCCCCCCTCGTGCTCCTGGCCCCTGCGAGTGGGACCTGGCACGAAGAGTGGGCTGAGCAAAGGGGGGCACTGTTTCTGAACAGGCCTAATATATATATATATATCTTCCTGGGTTAGTGGAACGTGGGCTGGAAAAGAAAGGCAGTTTTAACTTCAGTTGGCTCGCCGCCATTTTTTCTCTTTGTCTGTGGGCTCGGCCATTTTTCCTCTCACATGTGGTCTGCTTTTCAACCCCCCACCATCCTGTCTCAATCCACCATCTTAAATACTTATTTTTATCAGTCTAAGTATTCTTTTTCGCCGATTAAACTCCTATTTTTCGCGGCAATCATACTTATATCGTTTATGAACGCGTCATAGCGTACTTATATATATATCTATTCATATGAAGGTTACTTGCATGCGTTTATAGTTTTATTCTATTTCTTTTTTTTTTTTCTTTATATCGAGCTCTTTCATTATCTTGGCACTGTATGACAATATATTTCTTCTATATTTTTAACACAACCCTCGAAGTCCCTTCGCGGGGAGGCGCTACCTCCCATTTTGTCTGCTTTCCAGGCAGATTGGCCGACACACAGCCTTTTATCGTGCTGTATACTATTTAAACATTATTCCGACACACAGAAAAATGTCTTTCCGACACACAGAAAGAAGAATCTCCGACACACAGAGAAGAGTATACGCAACTTTTCTTTTTGGGACTTGGTGGGTTAGATTCTACAAATTAATTTTAAAAAGTGCCTTACCATTTTTTGGTGCCTCCTCTGTACGAAAGGATAATTCGTAATCTGTTCCCGGGCCAGCAGGCCAGATCGCCCTCTCTCAAGGCTGGAGTAGCCGACGTCAAGCCATCCATCCTTCTGTCGATCTGCCGTGGCCGGAAAGCAGAGAAGAATCTCGGGTTTCAGGCACCAAAATGTCAAAGCTGGTTTGCCTCGACAATCATCTTCATACAGAGGAAACAGCAAAACACGTGGTAGTTTTTAGCTCCCGGCCGAATGGAGGTTATCTGCACAGGAGGCCCCATCTCGATGGCTCTCAAAATGGTCGCCGCTCGGTCCGCTTCCTTTGTTCTTGGCTAGCCCCCTTGGCTAGCCCCCACCCTTCCTAAGAAGGGGTCAGCGCTCGACAGAGCCAAGCGACCACCTCGAGGCCTCCCATCCAGATACGCCGTCCAGTTGGTCGGTTATAGTATTTAATAGAAGTTTAGGCGAAGGCGGGACCAGAAAAAGGGGTGTGTATATACAAAGTGATGACAGGCCTTGACCTGTAGGTGTCAGTAAAAATTCTATTCTAGTGACTAAATTCATAAGAGTGCAGAAGGGTGCATGATTAAATATAAGAATACAGTTCATATTTCACAGAGGCCTAAATTTGAATTACTATATAAGGTAAACAAATTGGTCCACTCCTGTGCTAATAGGTGTATTTAAAACTCAAAATGTACAATCATTTGTGGATTTCAAAATGAAAAGAATAAGTGATTAACCATGAGTTAACTATGAAAACTTGCGATTAACTCTTATTTTTTAATATATATTTATTATTTAATTATTGGCCGCCCCGACGGCTTGAGTGATTAGCGCTTCGGCCTCACGGCTCTAGGTCGGTCCACCTGTGTGGAGTTTGCATGTTCTCCCCGGGCCTATGTGGGTTTTCTCTAGGTACTCAATTTTCCTGCCACATTCCAAAAACATGCATGGTAGGCTGATTCGACACTTTAATTTGCCCCTAGGTATGAGTGTGAGTTTGAGAGTGAATGATTGTCCGTCTCTTCATGCCCTGCGATCGGATGGCCACCGATTCAGCGTTTCCCCCGCCTCTGGCTCCAGCACCCCCCACGTCCCTAGTGAGGATAAAGTGGTTCAGAAACTGAATGAATGAATGAATATATATTTATTTTCAGTCAGCATGGCCACCGATTCAGGGTTTCCCCCGCCTCTGGCTCTGGCACCCCCCACGACCCTAGTGAGGATAAAGTGGTTCAGAAACTGAATGAATGAATATATATTTTCAGTCAGCATGGCCACCGATTCAGGGTTTCCCCCACCTCTGGCTCCGGCACCCCCACGACCCTAGTGAGGATAAAGTGGTTCAGAAACTGAATGAATGGATGAATATATATTTATTTTCAGTCAACTGTTTAGTGAATATTTGCATTGGTTAATCGGTCAAGCACTTGGTCTCAACCATGAATTCATAATGACTCATTCATTCATGAACACCCATTGTCTGTCTCATTGGTGGGACAGCTGGGAGGGGAAATGTGGTCCCAAGGGTACGCTGGTACAAGGCTTACTGCCATGAATGGACTCCCAAATCAATGGAACAATGCCAAAACAGTTAATTGTTAGAGCAGAACTTGTTGGTCTACTACCATTAATGGCCAATGCGTTAAAATTAATGCAACATCAACAACAGTTCTTGACTTGTAGCAGCAAGGATGAACACCTCTGTACTTTTAGTTTATGAATATGCCCAACCTAATAATGAATTTGCTTTGTGTTGTTGTAAGTGTTGATATTACTATATGTAATCTACGTAATGTGAAATGCAAGATTTACTGCGTCAATGTCTGTCTGATTCTATCTCCATCAATGGCAGCCAATGAATTGAAATACCGCAGCAACAGGTATTGCAATAGCAATCCACAAAAAGTATTTGGCACTTGACACCCCCCGTGGCTGTTGGAGGAGGCGCAGGTGCTTGCGTGGGTGTTGACTCACCAAGCCTCCTCCAAGGTCGAACAGGTCACGTTTTAATGGGCTTGCCCGTGTCAGAGATAATCTGCCATGCTATTTATTGCCCGGACCGATGCTTGTTTCTGCGTCGGGGTGCAAAGGCTGTCAAGGGTGGAGCTTAACACCCCAACCCCAAAATTCCCTTGCAAATTTTAATGTCTGACCCACTAAGCAGGTGGACTAGACTTTTTAGAGGGCCATAACCATGAAGAATTCTCACCTCTGCAAACAATATTGCTGAAAAGTCAGCATTATTATCTGAAGTAGTTATTTAATCTTTTCTGTTAGGGAGTGGGGGGCATCAAAACATGTAACGCTGGTAGGTTTGGCATAGTAATCACAAAATATGAGATGTTGAAGGAGCTCACTAAACTATTTATTCCTTTTTTAAATATTAACAATTTCATTCAGAAAAAATACCAATAATTTTAAGATTTACCACCTGTGCCTGAGAAAAAGGATATGAACAATTTGACTATCAAAATATTTTTTTTATTGTAAAATCTTTATCTGTGTATATATACTATGATCCTCCTTCACTTCGTCGCTTCAACTTTTGCGGCTTCTTCTTCACTACTTCCTGGATATTTTGGTGAAGTAAAAAAAAAGTTCATAAAAATGTCAAAATCCATGTTGAAACTCGCAAGCGGAAGCCACTCCTCTGTCTACCGCTTGTCACTAAGAAAATGCGGAAGACTGCCAGTCGACTCAGCACCGAAAAAAAGATATGGCGGGCAGCCATTTTTTTCCGAAAATAGAGCTTTCTGAGATCAGATTTTTTTCAGAAATGCGACATTACGGCGTACACCCTTGGCCTTGTCTGAAAATAGAGCCCTTAAGGCGGCATGGATGGCAGGACGCCGCAGCTGAGCAACGTGGAAGTTGAGGTTCCATTTAAATCTCGGCAGCGGGCTGACGTCGTTGTACTTATCTGAAAATAGAGCTGCCTGGACGGCTAATTGACGAAGTGGGAGTTTAATTTCCCCCCCAAAAATGATGGCAATAATGATAAAGAATGTGATCTTTGTACTTCTAGAGTCTAGAAGTACAAAGATCACTACAAAGATCTACTTCTAGGGTCTAGAAGTACAAAGATCAGGTCCTCGAGAGCCCCTATCCAGTCTGTTTTCCATATCTCCCTCCTCTACCACACCTGAATCAAATAACCAACTCATCAGCAAGCTATCCAGAAGCTTGATACTAATCCAAATTATTTGATTCAGGTCTGTTGGTGGAGGGAGACATGGAAAACAGACTGGATAGGGGCTCTCGAGGACCTGATCTTTGTACTTCTAGACTCTAGAAGTACAACGATCACGTTCTTTATCATTATTGCCATCATTTTTGGGGGGGGAATTAAACTCCCACTTCGTCAATTAGCCGACATTTCATGTCCTTGACAAAAGCATATTTGTACCCAAAAAGAAACAGCGGTCACAACTCCTCATCAACATCTTCCTTGTGCACTGAAAACCTCTTGCAAAAGCTCCTCCTGAAAACCCCCCCTACGGCGCCTCCTGAAGATTCCATCGATGCTCCCAATAATCAGTCTTTTTTTAAATTTAAATTAAGCGGTGGGAATTATTTTCACTGTGAGTACCAATGTTCCCTCTAAGCTGCGCGCGTGCGCAATTGAGCACTACTCTCGTCTTCTCTGCGCACAGCAAATCATATGGAGCGCACAAAATAAAATATTTTTTATTTTTATTTTTTTATTTTTTTTAGCTGTGAGGCCGACACGCGAACCACTCATCCGCCGGGCCGCCCATTCATAGATATTAATCATTACATTTTATTATCACTAAATCATTTATGTGTAGTAGACATACACCTGCTTATGGCAGGTGTGATACTGGTGTGTGCCAATAGCGAGCAATGATGATGTTGCTCACACCGGTACTCAGTGTGCTCAGGGAGGTTGTCTTTCTGCCCAGACAAACAAAAAATTAGAGGGAACATTGGTGAGTACAGTATCCCGCTGAAAGGGGGGAGGCTCCCCTTCAAGGGCTTGGACTAAAACTGCTGTTAACCTGTTTTTGGGATTCATATCAAGCAGAAATTAACTATATTTTCACTGTGAGTACAGTATATATAGTATTTACAATTTTTAATACAAGCATTATATTTAGATATTAATACATTACATTTGTTTGTAATATTTGATAAATACACGTCTTGATAATTGTACTTGTGTACTTGTATTTTTGTATAGGTGTGAAAACATGTAATATGGTAGTAATAATAGGGGTGATCCTACTTCGCGTTTTTTTTATTATGGCGGCCATCTCTGGTCTACAATATCCGCGATATTTGAGGGATTACTGTATATACGTGTGTGTAGTAATCATAAGAATGGTTAATAGATAATTAAGTGGGGCGGCCTGGCCTCTGAGTGGTTAGCACGTTGGCCTCGCAGTGGGGGACCTGGGTTCAAATCCAGGTCGGTCCACCTGTGTGGAGTTTGCATGTTCTCCCCGGGCCTGCGTGGGTTTTCTCCATGTACTTCGGTTTCCTCCCACATTCCAATAAGACATGCATGGTAGGCTCACTGGACACTCTAAATTGCCTCTTAGGTATCAGTGTGAGCGTGGATGGTTGTTTGTCTCCTTGTGCCCTGCGATTGGCTGGCTACCAATTCAGGGTGTCTCCCACCTCTGGCCCAAAGTCAACTGGGATAGGCTCCAGCACCCCCGCTGCTACCCTGGTGAGGGTAAAGGGGTTCAGAAAATGGGATGAGAGGAGATAAATAAGTAGAATATTATATGAGGATCAAACAGGACATTTACACAATTTATTTATTAGCTGTATTTTAATGTAAAAAGTGTAAGTAATCATCATGTTGTAAAATTAAACAAGTTGAATATTTACTATTAAGAGGATAAAAAATATTATTTAAAGAATTTTCTTTTGAATTTTTTTTAGAATTTTTTTTAATTAGCTGGTACTGACAGCACTGGGATCTAGGACCAGACATCTTTCGCTATCAACTCATTATGTGTTTTTACCATGTAGAAAAATGTCTCCGTCATTGTGTCACAAATCAGAGACCATTTTTGTTTGTGTGTTTTGTTTCTGTTTATCTTTTTGACAGATAATGAAGGTGGTGAGCTGGACCTGAGCGGCATTGATGATGAAGAGATTGATCTGGTATTTATACTCCTTTTATAGCAAGCTGGGTTGAGTGAAAAATTACTTGGTTTTGGGCTACAAGCTCATTATATGATGGTTAATTGACCGTTTAGTCAAATGTATGGAAAAACCCTCAAGAACGTTATTTTTGTGTCACTGTGTGTTTTGTTTGATTTACAGACTGGGAAAACAACAGTTACATACAGTGGGGCAAATAAGTATTTAGTCAACCACCAATTGTGCAAGTTATCCTACTTGAAAAGATTAGAGAGGCCTGTGATTGTCACCATGGGTAAACCACAACCATGAAAGACAGAATGTGGAGAAAAAAAACAGAAAATCACATTGTTTGATTTTTAAAGAATTTATTTCCAAATTAGAGTGGAAAATAAGTATTTGGTCACCTACAAACAAACAAGATTTCTGGCTGTCAAAGAGGTCTAACTTCTAACGAGGTCTAACGAGGTCTCCACTCGTTACCTGTATTAATAGCATCTGTTTTAACTCATTATCGGTATAAAAGACACCTGTCCACAACCTCAGTCTCTCACACTCCAAACTCCACTATGGCCAAGACCAAAGAGGTGTCGAAGGACACCAGAGACAAAATTGTAGACCTGCACCTGGCTGGTAAGACTGAATCTGCAATAGGTAAAACGCTTGGTGTAAAGAAATCAATAGTGGGAGCAATTATTAGAAAATGGAAGACATACAAGACCACTGATAATCTCCCTCGATCTGGGGCTCCATGCAAGATCTCAACCCGTGGTGTCAAAATGATAACAAGAACGGTGAGCAAAAATCCCAGAACCACACGGGGGGGACCTAGTGAATGACCAACAGAGAGCTGGGACCACAGTAACAAAGGCTGCTATCAGTAACACAATGCGCCGCCAGGAACTCAAATCCTGCACTGCCAGACGTGTCCCACTGCTGAAACCAGTACACATCCAGGCCCGTCTGCGGTTCGCTAGAGAGCATTTGAATGATCCAGAAGAGGACTGGGAGAATGTTTTAAGGTCAAATGAAACCAAAATAGAAACACAGGTTCTCGTGTTTGGAGGAGAAAGAATACTGAATTGCATCCGAAGAACACCATACCCACTGCGAAGCATGGGGGTGGAAACATCATGCTTTGGGGCTGTTTTTCTGCAAAGGGACCAGGACGACTGATCTGTCTAAAGGAAAGAATTAATGTGGCCATGTATCAAGAGATTTTGAGTGAAAATCTCCTTCCATCAGCAAGGACATTGAAGATGACATGTGGCTGGGTCTTTCAGCATGACAATGATCCCAAACACAGCCAGGGCAACAAAGGAGTGGCTTCGTAAGAAGCATTTCAAGGTCCTGGAGTGGCCTAGCCAGTCTCAAGATCTCAACCCCATAGAAAATCTGTGGAGGGAGTTGAAAGTCCGTGTTGCCCAATGACAGCCCCAAAACATTACTCCTCTAGAGTAGATCTACATGGAGGAATGGGCCCAAATATCAGCAACAGTGTGTGAAAAGCTTTTGAAGAGTTACAGAAAACTTTTGGCCTCCGTTATTGCCAACAAAGGGTACATAAAGTATTGAGATGAACTTTTGGTATTGACCAAATACTTTTTATATATACCGTATTTTCACGACTATTCGGCGCATCGTATTTTAAGCCGCAGTGTCAGTAACAAGTGCTATTTCTGTATTTTAGACGCACAAAGCACGCACCGTTTCATTAGACGCATATATATTATATATGGATGAACATCGAAACACAATAGCGCTGGCTACCGGAAGCAGCCTATTTCCGGGTTCCGGTGCGCAGTGACTGCTGGGAAATATAGTTCTTACACGCTACACCCACACGCTAAAAACATGTTTTAAAAAGGCAACGGAAGCAAAACTGAGTTCGGTTGTACTTTATTTAGACATTTTACAACTCACGTCAGCATCACCCACAAATCCCTCAAAGTCCTCATTTTCTGTGTCCGAATTAAACAATTGCCCAAACGAGCCTTCCAAAAAGCCGGGTCCCCTCTCTTCGTTCTCAGAGTCACCGTCATTTCCATCAATCCATTCACAAATCGTAGCGTAAGAAGCCCGGCGCTGCCTGCCACTTTTTGCGAAGCCAGGCATGGCATATATATTATTTGTGGATGATTATCGAACCGTAATAGCGCTGTCTACGAAAGCAGCCACAGACGCTATTTCCGTTGCGCAGTGACTGCTGGGATAAATAGTCTTTTTGTCAATACACCCAGGTTGACGGCTGTGATAACTTTGCACTAATGATATCAATATACTACAACGGCGAACACACTAATTTGGTGCTACATGTGCCAAATGCACGCTACACCCGCACGCTAAAAATTCGTTTTTAAAAAGGCAACGGAAGCAAGACTGAGTTCGGTTGCACTTTATTTAGCCATTTTACAATGTACTCACGTCATCATCACCCACAAAACCATCAAAATCCTCATTATCTGTGTCCGAATTGAACATTTGTCCATCGAAAACGCTGAGTTTAATACGTTCGTCCAGGCGGCCACAATTCATTCCCAAATGGTAGCTAGCTAGTAGCTAGCGTAACTATTCCAAGGCTGTCTTCCATGGTTAGCAACTGTGTTGATGCCAATCGCCAGGCCTCAATCCGTTCACAAATGGTAGCTAGCTAGTAGCTAGCGTAACTAGTATTCCAAGGCTGTCTTCCATGCTTCGCAACTGTGTTGATGGCGATCGCCAGGCCACAGTCCATTCGCAAATAGTAGCTAGCTAGTGTTGATGCCGATCGGCAGGCCACAATCCATTGGGTGTATTGACAAAAAAAACTACATATCCCAGCAGTCACTGCGCAGTACTTTATCTACGGGAAAATAGTAGAGTCGGGGGCTGCTTGCCATAGTTGTCCTATCAACGGATTTATTTTATTTTATCGTGATAACAATTTTAGCATTGGTCCATCTATAAAGCGCACTGGATTATAAGGCGCCCTGTCTATTTTGGAGAAAATTTCAGACTTTTATGTGCGCCTTATAGTCGTGAAAATACAGTACCTCAAATATTTTCCACCATGATTTGATTTCCCGCCTTTCTCAGGATCATTGTAACCCCACAAGGTGATATCTTGCATGGAGCTCCACTTCGATTGAGATTGACCTTCATATTTAGCTTCTTCCATTTTAGATTATCTCTCACAGTGGGCATACACATATGATGAAAATTTAAGACATCCCCATGATTTGTAATTAGGGGAACTTGCCGTATTTACTCGCATATAAGCCGCACCCTGAAAATTCGCTTGGGTCGTGACGACATGCGCCGTCGCAACAGCGCCATTTTGAAGTGACATCATCGTGTCGCAGCGCCATCAATTTGCAGTTTTTTTGTATGTCGTGTTTTTATTCGCATATAAGCCGTACCCTCGATTCAGTCATCATTTTTTTGTCTGACAAAAGCAGCTTATATGTGAGTAAATACGGTACTTATTGAACTCACTGTATCTAGAACGCACTCAACAAGCATGTTGAATTGAGGTATGACTTGATGTTGTTAGTCCCTGAGTAACCCGTTACTCAGGGACTTGGACTATAATTAACGGTGAATGAACCGCGCATATTTCCTTTTTGGCGTTTGGGCAGTACCTGTTGAGTGAGAAGGAGGTCCAGGTAAAGACAGCTCTCTGGATGGCTGAGAACTTGGACTACCTCAAAGAACAGAAAGGTTTGTTTTCGTCCTATTCTTGTTGCGCCATTGAAACTGATTGTTCTTTTTTGGCAGAAAAGGAAGACAACATTGCTAAAGAAAAGGAGCAAGGCACCTACAAGGAAAAGAGGAAGGTATGAGCTGTCGTTTGTGCAGTGTTTGCAGTGAATTATTGTTTTTTAGTGCCATTGACGATGGTAAATGCCCAATCTGTTATGCTTGAACGCTTCTTCACTTCCCAAACAGCGAGCCACGCCTCGTCGACGAGCAGATACCTGGGGCAACACACCTGAGGAGGTCATCGAGAAGATGCTGGAGAAAAAGAAAATCTCGACTAAAATCAACTACGACGTGCTCAAGGATCTCAACAACAAGCCCAGCGCTAGCCCCGCCCGCGACGGCCATGAAGGACCCAGCTCGCCTGCATCTGCCGGGAGGCCGGTCGGACGTTGCCAGAGGCCAGGACGGACGGCGCTCAACCTCAGCACGCCGCTCAGCTCACTGGGAAAAAGGTCCGTTTGCTTCAGTCCATTAACAATTAGCTTTCCCACATTTCTTTGGAAAACAAATTGTTGGTTATGGAGAACCAGCAATGGCAAAATTAAATAAATCATTCAAAATTTTAATCAATAAGTTCAAATAAATGAATAGATACATAGAATTAGTAGACAAATAGATGCTTTTTGAATTACATAGATAAAAGATGTAATGAATGAACATTAAAATAATAAATGAAGATTGAATTAAAATGATTTGTTTTAAAATTATAATTTAAAATAAATGTTGAGATAAAAATGAAAATTTTAAATGCAATTAAGAGATGAATACTTCGATAAATACAGTAGATACCTTTTTAAATTGGTAACTGTTTTGATAAAAGAAAATTGAAATTAATAGATGGAAATTAAAAGTCACAGTTTTAAAAATAAACTTTTAAAAATTGAAATAATAAATACAAATTGGCATAAATGTTGAAATCAAATTCATTAATGAGTCACACTGGGTAAAAAATAGCGCTTCATAGTCCAAAAATATGGTATGTATTTCTTGATTGAATTTTGGCCCTCCTGCTCCTCTTTTGCTTCTGGATATTGTCAGGCTAAAAATTAGGGCGGCAAGGTGCCTGTCCTTTCCTGATCCGAGCGAGCGTAGCCTGGGAAAAAAGCCTCAAAACACGGTTGGGGGCTAGAATGTCGGCCTTTCACCTTGTTATTGAAAGAGCCACGCTGCGCCTCCATTGACAGTGCGGCCATTGTGCCTCGTTGCCGAGGGGGCACCATCCCCCGCTTGGCCTGGAACTTCCCCACATTGGAAATCATGGGTTCCGCTGGGGCATTATATCACTAAATATGTGTTGTTGTTGTTGTTAACCCTCTGTAAGGGGACTATTTTTGGTAATTGACAGGGAAAATAACTTCTAGGTCTCAATAATCATTATATAATATACAAAGGTAAACCTCCAAAAATGCTCCAAATTTGGAAAAATGTACTTTGTCCAAATTATTTTCTTCCGGAATTAAAAGCAGACTGTAGCTAAAACTAATTTTGGTGTCACTGAGGTGGTTAAAAAGCTCCTTGGTGATAAGCCCCCGGGGGTGGATGAGATCCGCCCAGAGTTTTTAAAAGCTCTGGATGTTGTGGGCCTGTCTTGGTTGAATCGCCTCTGCAACATTGCGTGGACATCGGGGACAGTGCCTCTGGATTAGCAGACCGCAGTGGTGGTTCTCCTTTTTAAATAGGCGGATTATCAATTATCGTGTGTTATGTCTTTGGCAAGACGTCGAGGTGAGGAAGCGAGGAATAGGACCCAACCGCAGGGAAGCAGGCGAGGACAAGGGAAGTGGTGCTCAAACGAGAACTTTAATAACTTAGACAGGATCTTAGAAAATAACGACTTAGAAATCAAATCACATAACCGGGAAAGCAAGGAACGAGGCACATAGAACATGGATCGAGGTAACGTGGAAACATGGCATGGACAAACAAAAGCAGACGATCCGACCAATGACATAACAATCAGTGGGGCTTAAATAGACTGACATGGGTTGACGAGACAATTAGGGACATCTGGGAAATACACAAGGGAGCAAGCAGGGAATACACCAGGGGCAGAGAAATGACAGCTGAACACGATGGGAAATCACTCAAACAGGACACTAGGGGGAAAAAGCCATCCCTAACATCGTGGAATCACACTCCTCAGTCTCCCCGACCGGAAAGGTCTATTCTGGGGTACTGGAGAGAAGGGTCCGCCGGGAGGTTGAATCTCAGATTCAGAAGGAGCAGTGTGGTTTTCGTCTTGGCCGTGTAACAGTGTATCAGCTTTACACCCAAAGCAGGGACCTCTTTGTCTTTGGAATGTGGGAGGAAACCGGAGTACCCAGAGAAAACCCATGCATGCCCGGGGAGAGCATGCAAATTCCACACAGGTAGACCGACCTGGATTTGAACCCAGGTCCCCCACTATGAGGCCGACGCGCTAACCACTCATCTGCCGGGCTGCCCTGGAATGAGAATCAGCGCCTCCAAATTTGAGACCATGGTCCTCAGCCGGAAATAGGTGGCATGCAGGGACCAGGTCCTTCCATAGGTGGAGGAATTTATGTATCTTGGGGTCTTGTTCACGAGTGAAAGAAGAATGGAGTGGGAGATCGACAGGCGGATCGGTGCAGTGTCGATGCTCTCTATTTACTGGTCGATCTACGTTACCACCCTCATCTATGGTGACGAGCTGTGGGTCGTGGCCGAAAGAACGAGATCCCGGACAGAAGCGGCTAAAATGAGTTTCCTCCGCAGGGTGTCCGGACTCTCCCTTAGAGATAAGGTGAGATAAGCTCAGACATCCGGGAGGCACTCGGAGTACAGTCGCTGCTCCTCGAGATCTAGAGGATTTTTTTGTTCTATTCAATTAATTGGCAACTGTTTTGATAGTGTTTAAATGACATTGTGACACTATATTTGAGCCTCGGCGCTGCCAAACCTATTTTTTTTTCCTGGCCATTCTGTGGTTAGAATTTTCGGGGAGAACCATCATGGCAGTGAACCAATATGATGACCTCAAAATATTATATATGCAAAAAAAGTTCATTCATATATATATATATATATATATATATATATATATATATACAGACGCTCCCCTACTTACGAACATTCGAGTTACGAACAACGGTACATACGAACATGTCTGCAAATTGCGTTTATGTCGAAAAATGTTCGTAAGTTCGATTTTGTATTGCGCGCCTTTTTCCGAGTAGTACTTCTTTCCGCCGCTAATACCGACGCCTGGCATCTACCTTCTTCTGCCCACTTCGTTGCAATGCGGAAGTGCGTGAACGTATCTCCAGTGCGCAAATAACCTTTTTCATTTTTATCATTAAATATCTCGTGCATCCATTATTCAGTATGGTTGGTGAAAAGCGAAAGGCTTCTATTGAAGGAGGTGCAAGGAAGATGCAAGCCATTTCATTTGAAATGAGTGGCAATAATAACGAATCTTGATGCGTGTGAGAAAGTGATGAGCGTTGCTGGGGAATACAACTTGAATCGTTCGACCATCAGTACCATTTATAAACATAAAGATCGAGCAGCAGGACCCAAATATTGAACGTTGTACAAAGTTTGCAAATCAATTGAATGATGCCATACAGTGCTACCGCATCATTTATGATGAAAAAAAGAAAACTGCAATCGTCATTAGATAGCTTCTTTCGGCCAGTTTCTAGTAAAACTCTCTCTCTCTAATGTATGTATACAGTACTGTATGTATTCTCCATTTTATTAAATGTTTTTTTCAGTACAAACCAATGTGTGTCACTTATACAAGCCTTAAACATACAAATGCACTTATATAAACCTTCAATATACTTATATAGGCCTTAAATATAAATTATAATACAAAATATAGCACTGAGCAACTTACAAACAAATTCAACTTATGAACAATCGCTCGGAACCTAACTCGTTCGTAAGTAGGGGAGCGTCTGTATATTTTTTAAATTGCAAAAAATCAGCTTTTATTTTGGGAAAATATTCACAGTAAACTGTTGTCAGTACATATTCTTTTGCATCTATTCCACACTTATAGCTAAAATGTTTAGCCCAGAGTAATTAATCACCGACTAGCATGTTATTATATGTTGGTTACAACAAAAATCTGCTGAATTGACTATGAAAATAATCCAATCCTAATGTCAACACTGTTATAAGCAAGACTCTTCCATCGGACATCTTTGGTGTCGTATTTTCTTAGTGTTGCTACAAAGTGAAGGACGCTCAACAAGCATCCCCACCCCCGTCTTGACTGGAAAGAAGCAGCATCCAGAAATAGCGCTCATAATTGCCCTCTAGTGCTGTTCCATTTGGTGCTCACCCGCCTTTTTTGCAGACAGGACCGAGAAGAAAGAGAATTCCTGACGGAGTTTGTTTTCTGCCAGGAGTCTTTTTTTGCCGCTCAGCAGTTCAGCCAACAGATGCTGATGCCCATGCCAACCCAACTGTGTGGCTGAGCTAACACGTTGACTGCTGTGAATGATCGTTCATTCGCTGCCAACGCTCCCTGTCCGAATATATGTACAACTATCATTTTCTTTTATTATTGTTTAGATAAGTGTTTCCGAACCTTTTTTGAGATGCGGCACACTTTTTGCATTGAAAAAATCTCAAGGGACACCGCCATTGGAAAAGCTAAAATGTAAAGCTCCCACTCGGTATTAGTAAATGTCATTCATTTTCGGAACTGGTTATCCTCAAGGGTTGCGGGGAGGGCTGGAGCCAATCCCAGCTGCCTTCGGGGACGACGGGGGGACACCCTGAATTGGTGGCCAGCCAATCGCAGGGCACGAGACAGATAACCGTCCACGCTCACACTCATACCTAGGAGCAATTTAGTGTCCAATCAGCCTACCATGCATGTTTTTGGAATGTGGGAGGAAACTGGAGTATCCAGAGAAAACCCACACAGGAGGACCAACCTGGATTCGAACCCAGGATCCCAGAACTGTGAGCCCAACGCGCTAACCACTCAGCCACTCATAAGCAAATGTGATTTCTATTACTGATTTGATACGGTGGCCTTATGGGGATTCCACTTTCTTTTGTCCCTCAATCTAAAGTTGGCACACATAGATTAATACTTTTTTTTCCATTCGACGCCCATCCCCCAACCGCTTTCACACAGCACAGGCCGTCAGTTGCTTTTGCGGCTCAGGCAGCGTCTCGTTGGGCGCTAAGCTGATTAGCAACGTTGCGCTAAAGCCGGCAGTTACAGGATGGACCAAAATCGGGGTGGAGTTATTATTATATAATTATTCCCAAAATGATGCACACAAATGTCCTCACAATAGGATAACGCACGACCACTTGCCAACGATAAGTAGTATATACACCATTCGCACTGACTAACGGGAAAAAACACTGAAAAATCGCAACGCTACGCCCTGGTTCACTTACCCTGCGAGTTTCAATTAAATAGGATAATTCATTATCAAGTTATTGCAAATTCTTTTTCTAACCTTTGATCTTATGATTCACAAAATCTTAATGTCCTTTTTCATTTAACATTTAATATATTCTGCAAATTCTATAAAAATCCCTTCATTTCTTTTTGTGTTAACTTTAAAACAAACATACAGACAGGGAGACATAAAGAACCAAGTTCATAATCTCTGCCTTTTGTAGGTTTCAACTCGAAAAACATGAGACTTTTTGGCCTCGCTAGATGCTGCTGTTTTGGTTAGCAACAGGGTGCAATGTGCTTTGATGCCAAATAAGTGAGTGTAAATATTGTGGTTGGTTTTTTTGTAGTGTTTTGCGTTTTGAGGGGCAGATGATAAGAAAGAAAAGCATCAGCAGAAGGAGGAGGAGTGACTGACTTTGCCCAAGTTGTTTGCAGGAAGTAAAGAACTTCCTTGGCCTCGAGGCAAAAACACTTCCTCATCCTAAAAAAAAATCACCCATCAGCACAAGTCTAACTTTTAACAAGCAACATTAATAACAATATCTTTTTTTGTTCTGGACTTGAGAGGGAAAAATTACACACACAAAATGGATCAACTGTGCAGGAGCAAATTATTAATGATTGAAGTGAGGATTTGACAATTGCATTGTATTATTATTAATAAAAAGGACAAAACAATCAGCTCTGCTAGCCAGTGGGGGAAAAAGCTATAAACAAAATCATATATTTTTTGTTCAATGACTAAAATAGATATATTAAAAATTGTCATTTTAACAATTGTACAATATTTAGTATGAATTAGTGGGTCGGCCTCACAGCTCTGGGGTCCTGGGTTCAAATCCAAGTGGGTCGGTCCACCTGTGTGGAGTTTGCATGTTCTCCCCGTGGCTTTCCTCCGGGTACTCCGGTTTCTTCCCACATTCCAAATACATACATGGTAGGCTGATTGGACACTTTAAATTGCCCCTAGGTATGGGTGTGAGTGTGCATGGTTGTCCGTCTCCTTGTGCCCTGCGATCGGCTGGCCACCGATTCAGGGTGTTCTCGCCTCTGGCCCGGAGGCAGCTGGGATGGGCTCCAGCACCCCCGAACCGAACCGCTTTATCCTCATTAGGGTAATGAGGAGAAAGCGGTTCAGAAAATGAGATGAGATGAGTATGAATTATTTACCACATTCCGAAAGGGTGTTGCCTGCACGTAGACAAATTCAAAAAGGAAGTCACGTGAACAGTACAACTAGGAAGTGTGTCCGTACAAGTCTAGTTTGTCATTCCTAGGTAAGATGGCGGCCCCCTGAGCGAGCAATGGCAAGCACAAGTAGAAGTGAGATCTTAAGCTTGAGCCCAACCTGGGCCTAAAATGTCAATCCTTACTTCGAGTTCGGGTCGGGTCGGTGAAAAAAAAAAAGAATGCTACAACGATGTGGGGTCTCTCTCGCTGACTTTAAAACAAATATATGTTTATAAAAATGTATACTAAAACAATGTGTGGATATTAAACTAAGGAATACTTGTTATAAAATAAATAATTTGGACAAAAGAAAGAAGGCGCTGTAATGTAATTGCTATGTGACTAAAAAACAGGAGCCGCAGAGCCAGTGCATTCTCTGCCCACGTCACTATCCCTAGTAAAAAATGATATTGTGCCATTATCATAAGCAGTCTCTCGTGTACTCACCCACCAGGCTGTCTCGTATGCTCGTATCTCAAATTTGTCTCGTATCTCAAGACAAATATTTGCTCGGGATTTTCCTCGCATCTCAAACTTCTCGTATGTTGGGGCACTCGTATGTCAAGGTATTACTGTATTGTTTAATAAAATTGTAATTTACAATGGTACATTTCAAGCTTTACTTAAAAACGTAATTCAACTCATTGTTTGTTATTCACGTCTAATGCATTTGAATACATTTGTTTGGATTTGATCATTCGTTGCCAGACCTTCGAGTTCAAACGGATTGCATATCTACTATAGTAACGAACTACAGTAATACCTCGACATACGAGTGCCCCGACATACGACCAATTTGAGATACGAGTAAAATTTCGAACAAATATTTATCTTGAGATACGAGACAAATATTGATATACGAACAGACCGCGGATGCGAGAGGCTGCTCATAAGACATCATGAGCACTGTCTCTGTCCCTCGTGTAATGTCTCTGGTCGCAACTCCCTCTGTAATGTCTCTACGAGCACTGGGCGGAGCGTTGCATTTCCCATTTTTTTTCCCGTAAGTCAGTGCGAACGGCATATATACTACTTCTCGTTGGCAAGTGGTCATGCGTCATCCTGTTGTGAGGACATTTGTGTGCATCATTTTGGGAATATTTTGAAGGGAATACAAAAGCAAACAACCCTCAATAGGTTGCATCTGAAAGTCAGGGTGGAGGCGGAGCAAATAGAGCCAACCTGGGAGAAGAAATGTATAAACATTTAAAACAAAATTAGAATTAAGTTTAGTGTAAGGTTAGATTAAACTTATTTTTGAGTGTGTCTGCATCGTAACCCAAATTCATTTAAATTTGTTTATGTTACGAGCGCGTTGCCGTGCAAAAAGTCTCTCTATCTCCCCTCCTCTCTCTCCTCCGTGAAATCCGTCTAATTTTAGTACTATTAAACACATTTCAGTACTATTAAACCACTAGTTATTTTTTACTTTGTTAAAAGATGACGAATTAGAACAAATAAAAATGTTTTTCCAATCCAATATCCTGTTTTTGGTGACCACGGCAGTGGTGAAGAAGGCTCAGACACGACTCCATTTCCTCAGGGTACTTAGGAAGAACAACTTGGGCTCCAATCTTCTGAGAACCTTCTATAGAACCACTGTAGAGAGCATCCTGGCGTACGGCATCACAGTGTGGTACGCTGGAAGCACGGCGGCAGACAAAAAGGCCATGCAGAAAGTGATTAACACTGCCCAGAGGATTGTCGGCTGCTCTCTGCCCTCACTTGAAGACATTGCCAGCCCGCGTTACCTCAGCAGAGCCAAGAACATCATAGGGGACCCTTACCACCCTGGTCACAATCTGTTCCAGCTGCTGCCCTCTGGCAGACGCTATAGGTACCACAAAGCTCGGACAAATGGGCTTAAGGACAGTTTTTTCCCCACATCCATCAGACATCTAAACTCGCGCTAACATACACACATTCCCTTCTGCGGCATATGCATAGATGTTTGGTTGGTGATCTGCCTCCTACTAGCTGACTTGAAGGAAGGTAAGTGGCAGACAGTGTGCGGTAATCGAGAGGTAAGCGACCTGTATGTAATCGAGAGGTAAGCGACCGGTATCCACAACAGCGGAATGACAAATTACAAGTCCGTAACTTACACTTATTTAGGTCTTTTGCCGATTAAACGTAGCTTATGGAGAAGCACCATCAATTTCGTCACACGCAGTTTCTGCGTGTGATGACAAGTAGGCTTTTTTGTGTTGTGGTAATGACGACATGGCCTATGTCCGATTATTATTATTATTATTATTATTATTTTCAGAGGGTTGGAACAAATTAATTTATTTTTAATTCATTTCAATAGGAAACGTTTATTTGAACTACGAGTAAATCGACATCCGAGCTCAGTCCCGGAACGCATTAAGCTCGTATCTCGAGGTACTAGTGTAGTTTAAAATCACTGCATAAGAATCCAAGGAGTGACATTACTTGGACATCTATTATTGTAAATGGCACAGAGCGAATCGAAGAGTTTGATTCAAGTGAGACATCTGCAACGTCGGCGCCACGTCTGTGCGAGCGCCGCATTCAGTCCATTGTTGTCAACGATGCGTGATTTATACGCCGCCAGAGGCGCGTCAGGAGCCACTCCCCGCAGCTATTCCTCTCCCCGGTCACTACGGAGACCAGACTCTACTCCAAAAGATTGACACTTTCACCTTTAAACTCTGCTGGTCACTCACAATCAGCCGTAAAGAGTCAGACCATGCAATGCTATTCGTTGGCTGCCATTGACAGTTGTAGTTGTCAAATCTCAATGTAAATTGACAGGTTGAAATGTGAATTTTTTTCTCTGTAATTTTTCACATCAATGCCTCTAATTTATTGCGTTCGAATTTGAATGTTATCTAAAACTGTATTATTTATAATGTTAAATGTGAATGTAAAAGGAAATTATGTAAAATCTGAATGTAAAAGGAATTCATGTTCAAACTAATTTTTTCATGGTGAAGATGAAAGTTCACTTAAAATGTGAAAATGGTTTTGTTCGAACATGAAATTTATGTTAAACCGTAAAATTAATCACTTAAATGGGAAATATTAGAATACTAAAACTATATCATTTTGTGCCCCGTGCAAAAGTTAATCATGTACAATAACTTCATATTTCTTGCTAAAATAAAAGTTAAATTAAATTTCTGTACACAAAATAGGGATCCCACAAAAAAAAAAGTTCGTTTTTTTTATCTTATCTGAACGCCCATTTTTAATAGAAAAAAAACAATGTGTGTAATTTGAGATATTAAAAAAAAACACTTTTGCCCTGCAAAAAAATGAACATTTGTTTGTTTTCCATGTTTTTGTTTTTATATTCAAACAATTAAATGAAATGAAATTCTAAAATCACTCAATTGCGGGAAATATTTAATCCTAATTCCCCGAAACAACCTCCCCACTCATTTTTTATTCATTAAAAAGTGAATATTTAGTATTTTTTTACATTTGTTTTTTTAGGTTGAAAACATTTTTATGAAAATCAAAAAAGTAAAACCACTCAATTGCTGCCTAGCCTTCCTAGTCTAAATGAATTGAACATACATCACCATCAATTCCAGTCTGATGAGTTAATGACAATTAATTTTTGAATGTTTAAGAGTCTTTAGAGTTTTCTCCCAAAGAAGTATTGACTATGGTGTGCTTTGTGAAGGAAAATAAACACTCCGAGTGAAGGATGACGTTATGGACATTTTGTATGTTTGTTTCTTGTCAGGTTGCAACCATTTGTAACTGGGCCGCCCAAAAAGAAGATGGCGGTGAATCAGGTCAGATAATGTTTTTATTCATCATCACGTTATGGGAGAAATGACTTTTTTTACTCCTGTCTATTAGTTACTACTTTCTGCTTTCTTCTCCCTTTTTATCACGTGCCAGGGAATTACGTATGCCACGAGCTTGTGGGGTCAACAAGCCTTGTTACTTAGCAACCAACCACTTCCTGTCCCCTCTCTTTGCTCCCTCGGGAACGGGAAGCATTGATTGGCCGGGGCTGCTGCCCTCTTATGTAATCTTGCAGATTCGATGAGATGAGTGCACCGTGACCGCATTTTGAATCTCTCACCGGAGTTAGACCATCACCTCTAGTGATTCTCGGGGAAATTGTAGAGACACATTCCTAACACGTGAAGTCACAGAAGTTGGTACAAGCAGACCCAACCCCAATTTCACTTTGGCATGACTCACTCATTTGGATTTTGGGCGGCTTGGAGGGGGCAAAAAGTCAGGCAAGAATGATGTTCGTTTTTTTAAAACTTCAACCACTTGTTGGGCAAGTGTCTATATTTTGCCAAAATTACAATATTTAGCCTGATAAAGGCGGCCCGGCGGCTCGAGTGGTTAGCATGTCGGCCTCAGAGCTCTGGGGTCCTGGGTTCAAATCCAGGTCTGTCCACCTGTGTTGATCATGTTCTCCTGGAGCCGGTGTGGATTTTAATCTCTTAATAGTAAGACTATTTTTATATATATATGTATATTACGATTTTATTCTGGTAAAATTATGACTTTTCTCACGTAATATTGTGACTTTTTCCTCATATTACAACGTATGATTTTATTCCTGTAATGTGACTTTTTTCCCATAGTATTACAACATATAACTTAATTTTTTTAACTTTAATCTCATAATACTATATAGTACATATTTTATAATCAGGCGGCCCGGCAGAGTGATTAGCGTGTTGGCCTCACAGCTCTGGGGTCCTGGGTTCAAATCCAGGTCGGTCCACCTGTGTGGAGTTTGCATGTTCTCCCCGGGCCTGCGTGGGTTTCCTCCAGGTTCTCCGGTTTCCTCCCACATTCCAAAAATATGCATGGTAGGCTGATTGGAGACTCTAAATTGCCCCTAGGTATGGGTTGAGTGGGCCTGGTTGTCCGTCTCCTTGTGCCCTGCAATCAGCTGGCCACCGATTCAGTGTGTATCCCGCCTCTGGCCCGGAGTCAACTGGGATAGGCTCCAGCACCCCCTGTGACCCTAATGAGGATAAAGCGGTTCAGAAAATAAGATGAACTGCTTTTATTCTGCTTTCTTGTAACCCACAACATGCACACTCACACCATGATTGTTAGTCATGTCAACTGGGTAATGTTGATGCCAGATTAAATAATAGAAATCTATCCCGCAATATTTCTGTATGTTCAGCTCGCCTCTCAGGCCCCCGAAGCCGTGGCAACCCCCCCGGCCGTGTTGGTGGAGAGCGGACCGGTGGTTTACGACGATGCGGCCGAGGAAGAGGACGACGAGGAAGAAGAAACCTGCGTAAGCGCCATGGCCCTGATGGAAAGTCAAGGTTGG
Source organism: Stigmatopora argus (assembly GCF_051989625.1). Classification (NCBI taxonomy): domain Eukaryota; kingdom Metazoa; phylum Chordata; class Actinopteri; order Syngnathiformes; family Syngnathidae; genus Stigmatopora; species Stigmatopora argus. The sequence goes on from NC_135401.1 coordinate 14,406,903, forward strand.
TTGAGTAGCGCTGGGCTGCCAAATTTTTAGTATTTAGTACAATGCATGAACTGCAACCACAGATTTGATATAACAGAATTGTTACCACAGCCATTTTTATTAAACTCTTTCTGTTTTCCAACAGATTATGGCTGTGATGATTACGATGACGCCTTTTAGCGACGACTCGTTTTCTCTCGATGTTATCCACACATTCGTTTCCCAGCCGCGCCACAAGATAGCGGACGCCGAGAATACCTGTCGAATGTCAACTGCGGAACAATCAAAGTGGCGGTGCATCGGGTAGCATCTCTGTTATGACTGTCCAAGTTGACGGCAAGATGGAAAATGTGAATGTTTGCACATCTGGTTTAGACAGGTTTGACCATTTGGAAAAAGTTACAATTTTTTGTTTTGTCTGGCTTCTATTGAATCACCATTTTTGTATTTTTTGTTTATTTTATTTTTATTTTTTTGTATTTATTTATTATTTTTTTCTCTTGCTGGAAAATCTCAGTGACGTGATGGTTGGGTCACAATATCACTGAATGATGACATCGCACACTTACATTTGCCCATCCTAAGATGATGTGTCACACGAGCTATGAATAAGAGTATGTGACCAGTAAACGGTAATGACTATTTATTTTTTTGCCCTGCTGTCATTAAACCTGATAAACACCTAATGGCACACAACCCAACATTATAAATAAACACTTTACATCCCTGCAAACCACCCATTTCTAGCCCTGACTGCTTATTTTCAAAATCATTCCTCACAACATGATCAATTTCATGTTTTAACATGAGAAATTTCACCAAACTTAAACCAATAGTTGATGTTTTAATGTAATGAATTTAATGTTTTAATATAATTTATTAATCCCAATTGATAAATGTTACATGATATTGTTTATCTTTTGATGTGAGGAGTTAAATATTTTAACATGATAAATTTCACATTTTAAATGGATATGTTTAACATTTTAACGCAAACGTCTGACTCAAGTTTTTGCCTTCAATAAAATTTAATCATTCAACATGATAAATTCACATTTCAATGTGACAAATTTAATGTATTGACGAAGAATTCCACTTTTTAGCTAGATACATTTTTAATAATATTGATGGGTTAAAATTTTACCTCCAAGTTAACATTTCAATGTTATCAGCCCAAATGTACAAATTCCGTAGTAAATACAGTGGTACCTCTACATACGAGCTTAATTCGTTCCGGGACTGAGCTCGTATGTCGAAATTCTCATAACTCGAACGAACGTTTCCCAATGAAATGAACTAAAAACAAATTAATTCGTTCCAACCCTCTGAAAAAACACCAAAAACAGGATATTGGATTGAAAAAAACGTTTTATTTCTTCTATTTCGCCATCTATTAACAAAGTAACACATTTCAATTTCGTCATACGCAGCTGGTTATGATGACAATTAGGCTTTTGTCGAGTCAATGATGATGACAAAGCCTATGTCCGATTATTATTATATTATTTTTAACCTGATGAATTCTGTCCTGATAAGATTTACATTTTAACACGAGACACTATTAATATTGTCATGTCTTAACGTGCGTTTAAACCTTGACTTTTAACACATAAATTTCACGTCTTAACAATTCAACACAATTGATGTCACATTTTTACGTGATAAATTTCACATGATGCGATTATTTCTTTTAAGTGATAAGTCACTTTCCTTATCTTTACTTCACTAGCCCCCCCCAGTCAATGTAATAAGCCAAGGTAAAGTAATCCCTCGAATTTTGTGGATTGTAGACCAGACATGACTGTGATAATTGAAAAACCGCAAAGTAGGATCACCCCTAATATTAATTTGCACCTATACAAAAATACAATTACACAATTACAATTGTCAAGAAAGTGTACAGTATTTGCCCCCTTCCTGTTTTTTTTGCATATTTATTACAAACAAAGGTTTCAGCTCATCAAACCAATTTTAGTGTGACACAGAGACAACCCAAGGAAAAAGAAAATGCAATGTCTGGCCCTCTGTGAAAAAGTAATTGCCCCCTGAACCTAATAACGGGTTGTACCACCTTTAGCAGCAATAACGGAAATCAAGCGTTCATGATAATTTGTGATGTCTTTCACAACGCTTTGGAGGAATTTTGGCCCACTCTTCTGTGCAGGATTGTTTCAATTCTGCAATATTAGAGGGTTTTCTGGCATGAATAACCCATTTCAGATCACACTACATCATTTCAATACGATTTAAATCTGGACTTTGTCTTGGGAGGCGGCCCGCTGGCGCGAGTGGTTAGCGGGTCGGCCTCACAGCTCTGGGGTCCTGGGTTCAAATCCAGGTCGGTCCACCTGTGTGGAGTTTGCATGTTCTCCCCGGGCCTGTGTGGGTTTCGTCCAGGTACTCCGGTTTCCTCCCACATTGCAAAAACATGCATGGTAGGCTGATTGGACACTCTAAATTGCCCTTAGGTATGAGTGAGTGCGAATGGCTGGCCGCCTGCTTGACTTTTTGCACCGGTGAATCGTAATATAGCATAAACAAATTTAAATGAACTTGGATTACGATGCAGACACACTCAAAAATAAGTTTAATCTAACCTCACACTAAACTTAATTCTAATTTTGTTTTACATTTTTATACCTTCTCCTGGCCGGGTTGGCTGTTTGCCCCGCCTCCACTTTCACTATAGATGGGCTGTTTGCTGTTGTATTGGATTGGATTGGATAACTTTATTCATCCCGTATTCGGGAAATTTCGTTGTTCCAGTGGCAAGAGGGTGAGGATGCAGGAATAGGAAAGGCATTTTAGACATAAATAGATAGGTAATAAGTAGGTCAAGAAATAAATACATGAATAAATATATAATTAAATAAGCGTGTTGCTTAGCACATATATACATACATACACATAAATGTACATGCATGCATACGGTAGGTCTTAACACACAGCCATTTTTTTGTTAAAGAGCCTGACAGCTGATGGGAGGAAGGATCTGCGGAAGCGCTCCTTCCTGCAATGAGGGTGCCGCAGTCTATTGCTAAAGGAGCTTCGGAGGGACTCCACAGACTCATGCAGGGGGTGGGAGGTGCTGTCCATGATGGACATCATCCTGGTCAGCATCCTCCGCTCTCCCACTTCCTCCACAGAGTCCAAAGGACAGCCCAGAACAGAGCTGGCCCTCCTGACCAGCTTATTCAGCCTGTTCCTGTCCCTCTCCGTGCTCCCGCATCCCCAACAAAGCACTGCATAAAACACTGTAGATGCCACCACAGTGTCGTAGAAAGTCCTCAGCAGTGTCCTGCACAATATTCCCTTCAAAATATTCCGAAAATGATGAACACAAATGTCCTCACAATAGGATAATGCACGACCACTTGTCAACGAGAAGTAGTCTTGAATTAGCGATCGCTCCGCTAACGGGAGCTAACATGCTAAAACCCTGAAAAAATGCAAGACATTACAAAGAGGAAGTTGCGACCAGAGACATTACACGAGGAGTTGCGGGGGAGAGAGCCAGTGCCCCTGATGTTCTTATGAGCAGCCAACGAGAATATCTCCTCGTACTCCTCATATTAGCGATCGTTCCGGAATTCGCGCTGAGTGACGGAAAAAAAACGCTGAAAAAATGCAACGCTCCGCCCAGTGCTCGTAGATATCTGTTATACATGAAAGGAATGCGGCAAAAAAGACCGCCAAAATACCAAAATAAACCGCTCTCATGTCTCGGACACCTGGCTTTCTCGTATCTAGAGATAATTATTTGCTCGACATTTTACTTGTATCTCGAAATGCTCGTATGTCGGGGTGCTCGTATGGCAAGGTACCACTCTACAATATTTAAAAAAACGGGCGGCCTAGCAGCTTGAGTGGTGAGCGCTTTGGCCTCACACCTGGGTGGAGTTTGCATGTTCTCCCCGAACCTTTGTGAGTTTTCTCTGGGTACTCCGGTTTCCTCCCACATTTCAAAAACATGCGTGGTAGGCTGATTGGACACTCTAAATTGCCCCTAGGTATGAGTATAAGCATGAATGGTTGTCCGTCTCCTCGTGCCCTGCGATCGACTGGCCACTGATGCAGTGTGTGCACCCCCTTCTGGCCTGAAGTCAGCTGGGATAGGCTCCAGCACCCCCGTTACCCTAGTGAGGATAAGTCGGTTCAGAAAATGAATAAATGAATGAATAAAAAAACACGATGTACTGAAACCGCAGATGTTGAAACTGTTGTTCTGAGGTATTTTTCTGCAATTGTATGGAGCGGATGCAAAAAACAACTCAAACATCCTCATTTGAATCCCGGAAGGATACGTCTTGCTTGCCCTTCCTGCCGATGGTATGACACTTTAATTTATTTTCTACCACAGCTGTGCACGGACCGCTGTCTTCTGTCTTTGTATCCAGCATGTACAAATGTTTGCGTCTGCACGTGCAACCTTGTAATTACCTGTGTTGCAGGTGGGAGAGACAATTTAATTACACACATTGTTTGTTTGCAGGAAAAAGCCGGGATGCATTCTCTTCGAGAGAGCCAAATGAAATCATCTGACCTTTAAAGTAATCCCAAGAAATACCATTTTTAACTCATTGGGTGCTATTGATGATGTTACATAAACCATAGTTGCTCTAAAAAGCAACTGTTTTTACATTGCATTTTAATCTTTTTTTCTAAGATTTCACCGTTTAATTGGTTAATACATTTTTTTGCAGGAAATAGGAAAGACACAATCCCTACTGAATTAAGCATTTTTTTCCATTTGACCAAGTGGTGAATTTTGTCAAATACACATTGTTGTAGCCGGTTAGTAGTCTACTCTCTTGTTTTAATCTGAATATTTTACTAATAACTGCTTTGACCAAGTGACAAATGACATGTAGCCTCTGAGTTGGGTTGTATTATGAGCTAAACTGAATTGTATCTGTTACTGTTGCTAGTAGCCAATCATGAATAACGCTAACCTCCTGCTAATGGCGAATTAGCATGGTATTTACACAAGAACAAAAGGCCCTACCATAATATTCAACACTCCTAGAACTCTTCATTGGTTTTTATGAATTTTAAACTACCGTATTTATTCGAGTATAGCGCGCACCCTTGTATAGCGCTCACCCTTGTATAGCGCACGGCCATAATTTGTGACTAAAAATTTGTATAATTTTTTTTCAATTTTTTTCAGCTTACACCCAAAATTGCACCGGTACTCGTAACTGGCAAATGCTGAACACGTCACAATGACAAAACATTTAATCACAACATATGGTAGGGAAACTTGGTAAAACAAACCACCAGTATGAACACAATTCTCAAATGGAATTTACAATTTTAAATCCTTAAAGTCTAATTCATCATCATAATATTTCTTTTTTTTCAAAGTCTGATTCATCATCATCAGATTCACCAAACAATTGATTTCATTCTTATAAATTCCATTGTTTTACATCTCCCCTTATATCGGCTGCGTAGGGGACTTTTTCACCGGCGGAGGGCAGTTTTTCACCGGGATTTGGTCATAAAAGCGAAGACCTCGTATAACGTGCACCCAGACTTTATTTCAGTTTTTTGGTACAAAAGTTTGCGCTTTATACTCAAAAGAATACGGTAAGACATTGTAACTCTAATTGAACAATTGAAGCATCAAAATGCATTTTAAATATTTTTCTAATTGAATTATTTGTTTTAATCGATTAATGGTTGCAGCTCCACAAACTAGCATAACTTAAATTTAATGATAATAAATCCTCATTTTAATTTTCACTGTGTAAAGTTGTGAAATTCAGTCGGAACTCATCTTCATTCTAATTCCCATCAATTGTGCCTGTGAGTTACACCAGACGAATATGTTCATTTTTTTCCTCTAAGGTATTTGTGGAGCCGCCTGGGTCATTATGGCTTACGGCACTGATTTGTAGGTGAAAATAAAAACAACTAAATGAGATGTAAAAACAGACAGAAACGCCTGTACAACCACCCATCTCAGCCCCTAATGGACGCCTACACTGTCTGCTAGGAAGTTGTAGTGCGTTTCAGCCCCCGCAGGTCAAACAAAAGGCTGAAACAGTCTTCAGCTAACTGTCGGGATGTCTGCGGATAGATGAGGGGGGTCGACACAACCTGAGGGTAGTGGTAGGGGAGTGGTCTGGGTGGAGTGCTTTGTTTTTAATCTTGGCAAACAATAGACAACATTTATTTGCTTGCGGCTTGGTAGAAGACAGGGAATCCTGTACATCAGCCATTTGAATGACCATTGACAGCAATAGATGTTAAATCCATTTAAACTGGCATGCCTGGCAAGGAATGATCATGTTTCAGTGTCCCTGACGACAATAAAACGATCACTGCCTGCCCCTCTGAGTCCAAATGGATTATAAGTCTATCAATAGTAGCCAATGAGTCAAATCAATGATGAAAAAAAACACTGGGCCTGGTAAATCATTTTGTGTGGTCGGCAAAAGTATTTGACTTAATGACTCTTGCTAAAATATAATTCATATTACTGAAGTCCCAAAAATCTGAAAATATAAACTAAAATAAAATACAAGTACTGTTCATTGTCTTTTTACTATTTTTAAAGCAAACAATTATATGAAAACAATTAAATAAATAGGTGATTCCCACGGCCTGCCACCGACATCCCCCCACCCATTTTTCTGGCTTTTTTGTTACACGATCTGTCAAGTATTTTCATTCATGAATAGATTTACTAGTTTCCCTCTGAACCAAGAAGAATGTAAACAGATTCTTTTTGGTTCTTTTTTTAAACTAAAGAAGTATAAATAAATTGACAAGAATAAAAGATAAATAAAAGTACATTAATAAAACAACTCGCCCCTTGCCCCCAGACCAATTAGAGTAGACGTCTAGCATTGGCCACTGGTGAGTAATGTGTTTAGGAAATATCTATAAACAACTGGAACAATTGGGAGGTTTTAGATGTGTTCATTTTGTTTGAATGTTGTAAAGTTACGGAGTGATGTGTCTTGGAATGCTTAACGTCTTTGTTTCTTTGCTGTTGAGTCACACACGGCTGTGCCTATACCACCTGGGCCGCGTCTCAACAGACATAAACAACGCAAGTGTGACTCAATTGCTGGTTACCTCATGCAAGCAGGGAAGGACAAAGATCAAACAAAGACAACACTGTCATCACCCAATCACTGTCTGTCTACCTGTTTTGAGACAATGAGTATATTTAGAGACAGTGTGGATGTGTGTTAAATGCTGTTGTTTTGATGATTTTCTTCCAAATACAGTCGTACCTCTACTTGCGAAATTAATTGGTTCCAAGACTTTTTCCGTAACTTGAAAATTTCTTAGTGGAGGTGTACTTAATATGTAAATTCTCTAATTCGTTCCACAGTCCTCACCCAACTACCAACTAAACCCTTTAAAATTGGTCAGTGTCCCAATTTTTGAAAGATGTGAGGAAACACAAAAATGAGAGAAAATTATAAGGAAATGATTTAATAATGTCTTAAAATAAATAAAGCATATGGAATTAGGGCCGTGTGCCGCTGAAATATCTCCCTCTGCGGCCGTTATAATTGTAATACCCATGTTTGTCCGCCAGGTGGCGGGAAGAGCCCAATCTACCAGGGCCGAAAGCCGTCGACTTTGTAGTACATTTGAGACTTTTACGTGTGCCCTATGTGTGTCTGTGTGAAAATATGTGCCACGTTGCATTTGTGCAGTTTTTAATCGCTTAATAAGGGGAATTCAAAATAAAATAACGGATAAGGAAATTTATTTATTTTTGGGGGGATTTTGAACTTGGATCTTTTTGTATCTCGAGTCACTCATTTGCATATAGAAAATTTTGTAACCTGAAACTTTCGTACCTTGAGGAATTTGTAAGTAGAGGTATGACTGTACAGTGGTACTTCTACTTATGAAATTAATATGTACCAAAACTTGTTTTGTAACTTGGACTTTTCGTAAGTTGAGCAGTATTTTATATGGAAATTCTCTAATTCGTCCCACGATCCTAAAAAAAACAAAGAAAAAACAAAAACTACCAACTAAACCCTTTAAAATTGGTCAGTGTTCCAATTTTGTATGAAAGATGTGAAAACAAAAATGAGAGAAAATGACAATAAAATGATTTATTAATTTGTGCAAGTGCATGTGTGAGGAAGCTAACATTAAGCAACTACAAAGCACAAAAACACGTACGTAAACATCTAAACAACTTCAAATTATTAATTCAAAAGAACTTATCTTTTATATAAATGTCTTTGTTTTTCGATTTTTTGCATTACATTTTTCACCCATTTTATTACTCACCACTGCTTCCACCAATGCTTTGTTCTGCTTCAATATCGGAGCAATAATAGGTGGGTTGCAATATACTAAGTTTTTGATGTTCTTCAATGGATAATTGTCCTTGAGTCTGTTTGTCTTTGCTGTTATGGCTCTGTAGCGCCTTCCAGAGGGTAGCAGGTTGAAGTGGTGGAAGCCGGGATGTGTATTGTCTTTTATGATGCTCTCTGTCCTTCTAAGGCACCGGGATTTGAAGATGCTGTGAAAGGGGCCAAAGAGGTCAGATGCATCAAGAGTTGGTGTTGGACACTCTTCCACTCTGGAGTTGCCCATGGTGAGAGGCGCTGAGCAGATGTGGGCATACTTATTGACCCCCCCCCCCCCTGCTCCTGTATGTTGGGGTTTACCCCAGTCAACGAGAGGGTAGCATCCCTCCGTCTTCCTGACTGTTGTTTGTGCGTATGCACCAAACAGCAGTTCAGAGTACCCACCCTTTTTGGAGTCCTTGGAAGGGGTACTGGAGAGTGCTCCTTCGGGGAACTCCATCATTATGCTGGGGGACTTCAATGCTCACGTGGGCAATGACAGTGAAATGCTCACGTGGGCAATGACGGTGAAATGCTCACGTGGGCAATGACAGTGATACCTGGAGAGGAGTGATTGGGAAGAACGGGAACGGCCCCCCTGATCGGAACCCGAGTGGTGTTCTATTGTTGGATTTCTGCGTTTGGCATGAAATGACAATAATGAACACCATGTTCAAGCCACAGTTTGATGATTGACTTTGTGGTTGTGTCATCAGACCTGCGGCCACATGACACTTGGGTAAAGAAAGGGGTGGAGCTGTCAAACGAACACCACCTGTTGGTGACTTGGCTCCGATGGTGGGGGAAGATGCCTGTGCAGCCCGGGAGACCCAAACGTTTTGGGAGGGTCTGCTGGGAACGCCTGTCAAAGTCCCCTATCAGAAGGAGTTTCAATTCCCACCCGCGACAGAGTTTCTCTTGTCAGGGAAGAGGCGAGGAACATTGAGTCCGAGTGGACCATGTTCCGTGCTTCTATTGCTGAGGCGGCAGACCGGAGCTGCGGCCACAAGGTGGCCGGTGCCTGTCGCGGCGGCAACCCCAGAACCAGCTGGTTGTAAGGGATGCCGTCAGGCTGAAAAAGGCGTCCTATCGAGCCCTTCTGGCCCTTGGGACTGCGGAGGCAGCTGACGGATACCGGGTGGCCAACCAGTATGCGGCTCTGGTCATCTCCGAGGCAAAACCCGGGCATTAGAGGAGTTTGGTGAGGCCAGGGAGAACGAATTCTGGGTGGCTTCAAGGAATTTTTTTCCACCATCCGCCATCTCAGGAGGGGGAAGCAGTGTACCATCAACACAGTGTATAGTGGAGATGGGGCGCTGCCGACCTCAACTTGGGATGTTGTGAATCGATGGGCCGAATACTTTGAAGACCTTCTCAACTCCACCGACACGCCCCTGGAGCGGATTCTTTTACCTCTGGGGTGGAAGCCACTGAGGTGGTCAAAAAGCTCCAGGCCCCAGGGTTGGATGAGATCCGCCCGGAGTTTCTAAAGGTTCTGGATATTGTGGGGCTGTCTTGGTTGACACGCTTCTGCAACATCGCGTGGACATCAGGGACAGTGCCTCTGGATTGGCAGACCAGGGTGGTGGTTCCCCTTTTTAAAAAGGGGGACCGGAGGTGTGTTCTAAATATCGGGGAATCACACTCCTCAGCCTCCCCGGGGAGGTCGAATCTCGGATTCATGTTTTCTGGTTTTTGTCCTGGCCGTGGACCAGTGGGTCAGCGCTACACCCTGAGCAGGGTTTTCGGGGGAGAGCACAGGAGTTCACCCAACCAGCCTACATGTGCTTTGTGGACTTGGAGAAGGCGTTCAACCATGTCCCCCGGGAAGTCTTGTGGGAGAGTACTCCGGAAGTATCGGATTCCGGAACCCCTGTCTGGTCCCTTTAAGACCGCTGTCAGAGTCTGGTCCAGTGGGGGTTGGACTCTGCCATGGCTCCCCTTTGTCACCGATTCTGTTCATCATTTTTATGGACAGAATATCTAGGCGCAGCCGTGGTGTTGAGGGCTCCGGTTTGGTGACCTCAATATTGCATCCCTGGTTTTTGCAGATGATGTGGTTCTGTTGGCTTCATCAAGCCGTGATCTCCAATTCTCGCTGGAACGATTCGCAACCGAGTGTGAGGCGGTCGCTATGAGAATCAGCACCTCCAAATCTGAGACGATGGTTCTCTGCGGGTCAGGGATCAGGTCCTTCTCCAGGTGGAGGACTTTAAGTATTTTGGGGTCTTGTTCACGAGTGAGGGAAGAATGGAACGGGAGATGAAGTGGCTGGAGAGAGGGAAATCTGGGCCTCCCTGCTGAAGCTGCTTGCCCCCACGACCCGACTTTGGATAAAGCGGGAGATGAGAGATGAAATAGTTCACATTTTCATATGATTTTTCACATTGTAAGGTGTTAAGTATTCCCATTTTTCCTCCTAAACTATTGGCCAGTAGACGCTAAATCTGTCTGAATATTTACTCCCAGCCTTCCCATCAAAATTGATTAGACACCTATCAACGTCTATGGCAACCATTGAGTTATTCCTTACTAATCTACATTTAATGCTTGTGTTATTAATTCATCCTAATGAATATCAACAACTATTTACAAGGTAGAGGAACTGTGGCAGCTGTATAGCTACCACAGCAGAAAATAAAGTTGAATTGAAATGCTTGATCTTATAATAAATTTCATCATACCAGAACATAAGTCAGCTGAAACAAGCTGAAGTCAATGCAAAATGTATATTCATGGACCACACAAAATGATTTGGTGGGCCAGTTATTTCCCCCCACCCGCATTGAGTTGGACAGCTCGGGGTGGGGGTATAAGATTTTATTTAAAAAAATATATATTTTTAATAAAGGAATATGATGCCTGGAGGAGAACATTGGAAGTAAAAATTGATTTAAGAAAAACTTACACATCACTTATTTACACACTATATGAAAGGTTATAAATCTAGAACAATTCTTTTGCTATCCTTGCAAATCTGAGCACAGCCGGAGCCATGTTTGCACAACAAGTGCAAATCTGGCCATGCATGTGAAGTGTGTCTACAGCTGAGTTCAAAGGTCACTTAGTTCTGCACAGCTGGTCATTCTAGCTCACTTGCCCGCCCCCTTTTGTTCCCTGTGGGGTGTCAGAGAGGGTAAAGATACGGGGTCTTTGGTGTTAGACTGCCACATCTGTCTTGAAAGAGGGGGAGGAGAGGGAAGATCTCGTGCCTGCACACACATGTCTGACACGCACACTCACTCCATCTGGCCTGCGTTAGCAGATGCTTCTGAGACACACGCGAAGAAATTCAGCTGCTTCTCTTTCTAACACACTTGATATACTTACTATTCATTCATTCATTCATCTTCCGAACAGCTCATCCCCACAAAGGTCGTGGGTGGTGCCGGACCCTATCCCAGCTAACTAAGGGCACCAGGCAGGGGACACCCTTAATTGGTGGCCAGCCAATTGCAGGGCACAAGGAAACGAACAACCCTTCACACTCACACTCATACCTGGGGGAAATTAAGAGTGTTCAACCAGCCTACCCTGCATGTTTTTGGGATGTGGGAGGAAACGTACCAGGAGAAAACCCACACAAGCCCGGAGAGAACAGACATACTCCACACAATGAGGACAGACCTGGGAATGAACCCTCGACCGCAGAATTGTGAGACTGACCCGCCAAACATGAGTCGAAGGAAGCCATGACTGAAAAGGCTCAGGAGGTTTTTCACTTTGTTAAAGTGTACATTTTAGAAATATATTTCTCATTTTCTGGCAGTTAATAATTTTTTGGGGGAAATTCAGCCCCCAAGACCATTTTTTTCTTCAGAATTTAGTAGGCTGGTCTATGATAATTAGAGCCAGGAAAATACTCAAAAAGCCATGCCTGCCTGAAATGATGCAGATATTCCTCAACTTTGGTTCGAATAATACATTTTGAATAACTTTTGAAAAAATCCGCCAATCTTTATAATATTTTTAAAAAATCATCCCTCAAAGCCAGTTCAGGGGCCACATAGACTGAGAAAAACCTAAGAAACTCAGAGCTCCAAATTAACCAAGTCAAGGGACATATCAAAAGTTAACCCTTGACGCCTTTTGGTTCCCCCAATTTCCCATCAATGCTTCCCTTTTTGCAAAACACAAGCTCACACACACTTGTGTGGCAGCTGGTTTGTCCTTTTCAAACCTCATAAGTCAATCATACCCTCCCACATGTCAAAAGTCAGTAATTAAAGATCCCCCGTGTCCTAGGCAAACCCTCCATAACACCCCCCGCCCTCTATTATTATGGCACAACAAAGACATGTCTGCTCATTGTGGTCGCACACCACATTGCTGTGCACCCTGGCAACTTTTAAACATACTTTCTGATACAAAAATGAACATGTTTACTACTTTACTTATTATGGATCATGTTCATGTACGAATGGAAATTGATGACGAATTTCACATTTTAATGTGATTTCATGTATTATCATTCTCAAGTTCACGCCGTAATGTGAATTCCTATCCTAAATCAATTATTTTATCTAAACCAGCCAGGTACAATTTATCTAATTATTTGGATGAATGCCATGAATTTTCTCATGCCATTTCTGCATTGTTAATTTCATGTCTTCTATCTTTCACAACCAAATAACTCTTAATACCTAAGATCTAATTCGCAAATCACCCCATACGAGGTTTACTTAAGCTAAGAGCTATCTTCTGTAGCTCAGTGACCACAATAAAAATACAATAGTTAAATTAGAGAAACCAACCTTTTACTAGGCATTTCCTAATTACAATGTTCAATGTTTAATAAAGGACCCACAAATTGTCACCAATATGCCATAATATTGTAAATTTTCCCATTCATTTTTCTTTAACCAGCCAATCTCTTATGCTAAAGTATTTTGGACAAACCAACCATTCAAAACAGTATTAATATTCTTTTATCCTCCAAAACTAGCTCTCTTTAATTAAGAGCCCTTTGAACTCCACAAATTGTTAAAAAAAGGCTATTTTGCTCTATTCCCAATTCCAAAGCTTTTACCAAATCAATCTTTGAATAATAATAATATTATTATTATTATAAAGGACCCACAAATTGTCACCAATATGCCATAATGTGGTATTTTTTCTCATCACTTTTTCTTTAACCAGCTAATCGCTTATGTTAAAGTATTTTGAACAAACCAACCATTCAAAAACAGTGTTAATAAGCTTCATTGCAAGCACATATATATAATGATTATATTTCTAACATAAAGTTCTTCATTGCAAGCTTTTATTTTTTTAAACATAAAAATAAACAAATTTTCAATCCAAAGAATACAAAGAACTCTTGTACTTTATCCTAAAATTAAAAAAGGGAGTTTTTACTGTACTTTACCTTGTTTGTTAAAAGATTATTTTTTGTTTTTTTTGGTTAAAATTAAATGTTATAAATTTAACAATCAGAGAATATTAGATCAATTTTTACCCAAAATAAAACAAATATATATATATATATTTTAATGCATTTATTTACTGTTTCACTCATTTTGTTCAAATTTAGACAAAATATATAATAATAAATATGACAATTGAATCAAATGAATAAAAGAAAATATGATATTAGAAAGCTGAGAAATAGGATCTGCACATTTTTAAGGTTAACAACGTCCCCCAAAAAATGAAACGACTATAAAAATAGTGCATTTAATAAGTGAATAGTTGTGAATTAGTTTATTACTGGTGGCATCTCTATTTGGGATGAAATAAACACATTCGTATTCATGTTGAAGGCAATCTTGATTTCTCTTAATTTCATGACGTGGCTTACTTAATGTTGTGGTAGGTCAATCAATGCACAACTACAACTGAGCTACTGATAAGGCAGGAATTACAGCATCCAACTCTAACTTTGTTGTTTTTTCTGACATAGTACAATTTTATTGTTATTCTGGTCTAGCAGGGCCATCTGCTGTTGGAAGAGGTAAACGTCTTGTTTCGTGGATTTTTGCTATATGTCACCTCTCGGTCAGATGTAGCATCACAGAGAGTTGGAGCGCCACAACATCACGTGGTCGGTATGCAAGTGATATATCTCATCTCATCTCATCTCATTTTCTGAACCACTTTATCCTCACTAGGGTCGCGGGGGCTGCTGGAGTCTATCCCAGCTGACTTCGGGCCAGAGGCAGAGGACACGCTGAATTGGTGGCCAGCCAATCGCAGGGCACAAGGAGACAAACAACCAACCATTCACGCTCACACTCATACCAAGGGGCAATTTAGAGTGTCCAATCAGCCTACCATGCATGTCTTTGGAATGTGGGAGGAAACCGAAGTACCCGGAGAAAACCCACACAGGACCAGAGAGAAAATGCAATCTCCACACAGGCGGACCGACCTGGATTTGAACCCAGGTCTCCCGCTGTGAGGCCGACGCGCTAACCACTCATCCGCCAGGCCACCCTAAAGTGAATTATATGCCCTATTTTCACATTTTTATAATGTTTCAATACAAACAACTGCCGCAAGATAACACTCTTGCCTTGTGATTAAGAATTACGAAGTGTGTGGCGCTCTTACATAGAACACATCAATAACTCATTGGCTGCCATTGACGGCAATAGACGTCCAAAACTGGGCGCTGCCACAATCTTGTTATTATCTGGCAAATAATGACGGATCGGGTGGCCCGGTGTCGCGAGTGGTTAATGCGTCGGCTTCACAGCTCTGGGCTCCTGGGTTCAAATCCAGGTCTGTCCACCTGTGTGGAGTTTGCATGTTCTCCCCGGGCCTGCGTGGGTTTCCTCTGGGTACTCTGGTTTCCTCCCACATTCCAAAAACATGCATGGTAGGCTGAGTGGGCACTCTAAATTGCCGCTAGGTATGGGTGTGAGGGTGCGTGGTTGTCCGTCTCCTTGTGCCCTGCGATCGGCTGGTGCTGATTCAGGGTGTCCCCCGCCTCTGGCCCGAAGTCAGCTGGGATAGGCTCCAGCACCCCCCGCGACCCTAATGAGGATAAAGCAGTTTAGGAGATGAGATAAGAATAATGACAAGTACGTAATGTAAATGTCATAGGAATTATAATAGAATTATTCATGTATTCAATCATTTGTTGTTAAATGACAAACATTGTGTATGCAAGAATCTCACAAAAATTCTAAATTTGTAGTTTTAAATAAATCCATTTACTTTTGAAAATTGTAAATTTGATTCATTTTGAATAATATTTTTTTCTAATCATTTGTTCTATGATTTTATATTGGATATGCATTTAATGTAATAATATTCATGAATTTAATGTCATCTGTCTATTCGAAAAGACCTTTGAGATCTTTTTGAATGATTTAAAATTGACGAAATATTAAACAATAGTAGGTGGCCCGGCGGATGAGTGGTTAGCGCGTTGGCCTCACAGCTATGGGATCCTGGGTTCAAATCCAGGTCGGTCCACTTGTATGGAGTTTGCATGTTCTCCCCGGGCCTGCGTGGGTTTTCTCCAGGTACTCCGGTTTCCTCCCACATTCCAAAGACATGCATGGTAGGCTCACTGGACACTCTAAATTGCCTCTTAGGTATCAGTGTGAGCGTGGATGGTTGTTTGTCTCCTTGTGCCCTGCGATTGGCTGGCTACCAATTCAGGGTGTCTCCCACCTCTGGCCCAAAGTCAACTGGGATATGCATGTTGTCTGGGCCTGTGTGGGTTTACTCCGGGTACTCCGGTTTCCTCCCCCATTCCAAAAATGCTGTTATTGGTATGATGCCATAGTCTTTTTCTCCCTAATCCTTAACAGATTACATAAACCCTGAAAGAGGTATCGGTCTATCCATATGATGGCATAATCCATCATTATTCATGTGCATTATGGAATCAGCGAGTATTACTGTGTGAAATTGTCAACAACACAAAGACAGCATTTACTAAAGCTATTTGTACAATATTTTCCTTTTAGTGTTTTTTGTTTCGAATCTGCAGAGTGTAATGCTTAAAACTACCACCAGAGAGAAGCAAGTTAACATATTTCTGGTCAGGCATACTCATCGATAATCCTTGCTCAAAATGCTCAAAGCTTGAATTTACACACTTAGAGAAGGTTAATGTTGTTGTGAGGAGAATGTTAACATAAAATATCCACCCATCCATAAATCACGCTTTATCTATTCTATAATCCTTATCAAGCGTGATTTATGGATGGATGGATGGGTGTGTGCGTGCGTGCGTGCGTGCGTGCGTGGGTGCGTGGGTGCGCGCACGCGTGTGTGTGTGCACCTGGAAACTCGGTGGCGGAAATGACGTTTGTAATTGACGTGGAAAGGCGTCCTACCTTCCAAATAAATTGGCTCAGCGAGGCCAGCAGCATCGTGTCTCGCCGAGTCTTCCCGAAATGACAGGGGGAAAAAGTGTTTCGGGAGCACCTGGAAACGCGCTGGCGGAAATTCTTCCGAAATTGTTGTTTGTAAATGACGTCCTACCTTATAATCAATCAGCCACGCGATGCGTTTAGGGCACATCATGTAAAAACAATGATTCATGCATCAACTCTGCTTTCAGCTTTAATAAATAAATGATTGAGTTTACACAATTAGAGAAGGTGAAGAAATTGAATCACTCGTCTATCAGCCGTTTCTGGCCACCATAAAAAATTCAACTCTCTACGTTGCACGGTTTGGACAAACGTAGCGAGAGAATCTTAACATACACATACACTCACACATACACACACACATACACACACTCACACACCCATAACTCACGCTTTATAAGGATTATAGAAAAAATTGAGTTTACACACTTAGAGAAGGAGAAGAAATTCAATCACTCGTCTATTAGGATCCGACAGCCGTTTTTGGCCACCATAAAAAAATTCAACTCTATGTTGCACGGTTTGGACAAACGTAGCGAGAGAATCTTAACATACATACACACACACACACATACACACACACACACACACACACACACACACACACACAAATCAAGTTTTATAAGGATTATAGATGAGTGGACAATATTTTTTCCTGCTCGTCTGTGTAAAAATAAGTGTTCGTGTTTAGGCAAACAAATTTTAATAACGAAAATAAAATACATTTTCTGCCAAAATAATGCCTTAAAATTGATTTCCAGGCTTGTTTTTACATTGCACTTTATCTTGCCTTTTATGCTTGAATTGGAGGAAGTTGTTTTAAAAATCAAATGTAAAGGCATATAAGACATTAACAGCCCAAAGAGACCTGGGTACAAGTCCAGGTCTGTCCACCTGTGTGGTTTCCACGTTCTCCCCTGGCCTGCGTGGGTTTCTCCCGGGTACTCCGGTTTCGGTTTCCTCCCACATTCCAAAAACTTGCATGGTAGGCTGATTGAACACTCTACATTGCTCTTAGGTATGGGTGTGAGTGTGCATGGTTGTCCGTCTCCCCATGCCCTGCGATTGGTTGGCCACCGATTCAGTGTCTCCCGCCTCTGGCCCGGAGTCAGCTGGAATAGGCTCCAGCACCCCCCGCAAACTTTGTGAGGATAAAGCGTTGCAGAAAATGAATGAATGAAAGAATAATTTGTGATATGGGGCCTTTAAATTTTCCGTAATGGCAGCAAGTATCCTCTCTTAATAAGATGCCATGTACAGTTGTGGTCAAAAATTTACATACACTTGTGAAAAACATAATGTCATGGCTCTCTTGAGTTTCCAGTTATTTCTACAACTCTGATTTTTCTCTGATAGCAGATTTGATCACTTTTTTTCTGTCCACCCATAATAAAGTCATAAAAGAACCAAACTTCATGAATGTTTTTTGTGACAAAGAAGTATCTGTTCCAATCACTCTATCAGAGAAAAATCAGAGTTGTAGAAATAACTGGAAACTCAAGAGAGCCATGACATTATGTTCTTCACAAATATGTTAACTTCTGACCACAACTGTACCTGAAATTATCCACTTTTCGGAAAAAAATGCTATCTGTGGAGCTATCACTAGCTAAAGGTGCATTTGGAGAATGGAATAAATACCTAGCAGTTAGTGACTTTGAAATACCCCAAGTGGCAATCTCAGACTGTGGAGTGAAATGAAATGAAAACATAATTTTCTAAGAATGTATTGTTAATGAAAAAATATAAAGCTCATTTGCAAAAAACAACAACAAAAAACATAAATAGGTCTTTTCGTTATAAAAGTCATAGTGCTCAAAAGGAGGGGGGAAAGTAGTATCTTATATTCTAAAAACTACAGTACCTACCCAGATCTCTTAATTTCCATTTCAGTAGTCTTCAGCTGGACTAATGCACATTTCTAATTTGTTGTCGTGCCAGAGAATTGCACTGACACAGATTCCATGTTTGGAATGTAACGTACACTTGTGCATCATTTTTTTAAACTTGGTAAATTATTTTGTAATTAATTAATCATAACTCGCCTTAAAGACCCACCCACACCTATTATATTTTACTTTCTAATTGAGAAATATGACTCCAAATATTGCTGGATTGATTGGGTTCTTATAATCATCAACGACACTGAAATAGTTATGGCATTGGAGGATTTTTTTTTCTTTAGAGGAAAATGTTTTTGGTGGTTCCGCTGTAGAAAGCTTCATCATCTTAATCATCATCAGGATGAAGTGCGAAGATGAGCCGAAGTGGTGACAAAGCGAAGGTCTCGCTTGGTGACCCCAGGCCTGCTAAGCGTCAATCACACCGCAGATGGGAAATGAAAAAAAGATAAGATGAGGCGCCCATTCACCCTTTTTGTCATCATTATCAACCTAATCATATACATTGTGCTCACTGACCCTGAGTATATTAACTCATTCAAATGGCGGTGATAGACATCCAGTCCATTTAGACTGGGAGGGCTTTTAATAATCCTTTTTGGTGGGGTAAAAGTATATTTTTTGTCTTTAATATTGTAATAAATAAATAGAATAGTAACTGTGTTTTCCTTTTGGTTTGGGTTTTGAAATGTAAAAAAAACAGATTCTGAAACTGAAACTGGTTCACTCACCTGACTTGGGTGCACACAAGTGTGAGAATGATTCCCACTCAGTGGCAGTGTGTGCAATGTAAGTGCGAAACGTTGTCTGTCACTTTGTGTCCACAACGGTTGACTGGGACTCAGTGTAGGGTGTAGTCTGCCTTTCACCCAAAGTCAGCTGGGATAACCTCCAGCAACCCCTGCAACTCTTACGATCCCCGGTACGGATTATGAATGAAGGTAAAATAATGTAAAAAGAAGAATATTTATTTTTTCTAAGTTTTTTATTTTTATTTAAAACATTTTAAAAATGGGGTGGTCCGTTGGACTAGTGGTTTGTGCGTCGGCTTCAATGTTCTGAGATCGAGGGTTCAATAGATAGTACAGTAATACCTTGACATATGCGCTTAATGCCTTCTGGGACCAAGCTCGTATGTTGTTTTACTCGTATCTAAAATCAAATTTTCCCATAGAAATGAACTAAATACAAATTAATTCGTTCCCACCCTCTGAAAAAACACCAAAAACAGGATATTACAATGGAAAAACATATTTTTATTGGTTTTAATTCACCACCTACTCACAAAGTAACAAATACCTATCAAGTGGTTATGATCTTCAATACTAAAATGTGACATTACTTAGTACAGACAGACGGCGGGGACGACAGAGAGAGAGAAAGGACAGGACAGTGTTAGGTTTGGGTTGGTATTATTTCATTGTTTTCTCCGTGTGTTCTTATTTGCGCTTTCCTATTCTTGTTTGTCCCTGCTGACTTGCCGTTCCGCTCGCGCAGCTGCACTTCATTGATGATTACCGTATTTACTCGCATATAAGCCGCTTTTGTTGGACAAAAAAATGATGACTGAATCGAGGGTACGGCTTATATGCGCATAAAAACACAGACATGGACGAACCTGAAACTTGGCGCCGCCATTACGATGTGACGTCATGACGCATGGCATCGTGACGAAAGACGCTAGGCAGTGCGGCCGATACGATCATTGATTTCAAAATAGAGAAAAGATAAACAGATAAATCGCTTTGTTGGCGTGCATCTTCCCCGTTTAGTTTTTATTTTGTGAACTTTGTCCCAGTTTTTGCATCCTGGGCACTACTTCGCTGCTCACCTGAGGTAGTTATGACAATCTTATACTTGCACTACAACTCCATAGGCTGCTAGCCACTGTAGTCACTTTTATACCTGTTTATTTATGTGACTACTTCATATTGACTGCTTATCTATGTTGACTACTACTTATTTATTATGTTGACTACTATTTATTTCTTACTTATTTATTGATGATTTATTTATTATTACAGTGGTACCTCGAGATACGAGATTAATGCGTTCCGGGATTGAGCTCGTATGTCATTTTCTCGTAACTCAAACAAACGTTTCCCATATAAATGAACTAAAAACAAATTAATTTGTTCCAAACCTCTGAAAAAAACACCAAAAACAGGATATTAGAATGGAAAAACATTTTTATTTGTTCTAATTCACCATCTATTAACAAAGTAACAAATAACTAGTGGTTTAATACTACCAAAATGTGTTTAATATTATTAAAATTTGACGGATTTCGCGGAGGGGAGAGAGACAGTGCCCATGATGTTCTTATGAGCAGCCTCTCGCGTCCGCTGTCTGCTTGTATATAAAAATTTGTCTCGTCTCTCAAGATAAATATTTGCTCAAAATTTTACTTGTATCTCAAATTGCTCGTATGTCGGGGCACTCGTTTGTCAAGGTATCACTGTATTTTTGATTATTTATCTGTTCGTTTGTTGTTGTTATTTGTGCACTTTGTGGTGAAGCTTTAAATCTTGACTACTTCTATTTAATGCTAAAATGTTATGAATTCATAATTTGAAGTGCTTTGCATTACTGTGCTTTTTCTGTTCCCCAAAGTTAGCTTCCTCCTTACACTTATCCACCTGAACGAAAAGAAAATGTTTTTGCATGCTTCCTATTCATTTTAATACATATATAAATACTTTTTTATCATTTTCTCCAAATTGTGTTTCTCAAATCTTTCATACAAAATTTGGACACTTTTAAAAAAGATTTAGCGAATTAGAGTTCATTCATTCATTCATCTTCCATACTGCCCATCCTCAAAAGGGTTGCTGGAGCCTAACCCAGCTATCTTCAGGCGAAAGGCAGACTACACCCTGGACTGGTCACTGGTCAGTTGTAAGGCACACAGGAAAGCGAGACAACCACTCACTCTCACAATCATACCGAATTAGAGAGTTTACATACAAAATACTGCTTTAATTGAGGTACCACTGTACTTATTTATTTATGTATTTATAGGTATAAGGAAGAGAATAATCAGTATTTCTTTTGGTCACCATCTTGAAATAGGGCTTGAAGGACTAAGTATGGCATGTACTACATACTGTACTATATTGTTAATGCTCCTCTGAGTAGTTAGAAAGTGAAGCTGTGCGCAAACAACTGCGGTAGTCAGCACTCGCACTGCACTGTCGTGAACCATGCGTAGCAACTTTTGTGTTCATAAAGTCGAACAGACGTATCTTGCATTGTTCGTGAGTCGACAACTGCCTGTACAAAT
The DNA here is from genome assembly GCF_051989625.1 of Stigmatopora argus. Lineage (NCBI taxonomy): Eukaryota > Metazoa > Chordata > Actinopteri > Syngnathiformes > Syngnathidae > Stigmatopora > Stigmatopora argus. The sequence goes on from NC_135401.1 coordinate 14,428,735, forward strand.
AAATTTGCCTTGTTTTGCCATTTCCCATTGCCATCATTCTTTGGGCGCCATTGTAGGAGAGACCTGTCCACTCCAATGGAGAAAATGTGATACCATCAAAATGGATTTCACAGTGATAAACATCAATTTTCTTCTTCTTTCACTAGCTACCACAACACATACTATATGAATACTGAACATAAACCTAGGCTGACAAATGAATTCAGGCCTAGTGTGAGCAACGGTGCGTGCATTTTTGCATGTTTCAGTTTGTGTGGGTGTGTGTGACAGGCTATCGACCTCAGTTTTCATGTGTGGCGTGAACAAAGTGGGGCCTGTGTGTGCGTCTGTGTGTATATGAGGGTTATTTTAGGAAGTACAGAGGAGGAAGGGCTTTCATCAATGCCCGATCTCGGCCAATCACAGTCCCCAATGGCTTGCCCCCGTCTGGCACCCCCTACCCCGTCCATCCAAAACTTCAAACCCTCAAAGCGCCCTTTTCATTTGTACAAGCTCAATAGCGCTTCACCCACCCATCAGTGGGAAGAGAAGAACAAAAATCCTTTTAAAGGACTGATACCCCTATGTGCGACAAAATAAATACATCTAAGATTTTTCATCCATTATCATCTGAAAGAAGACCCCATGAATGGGCATATTGGAGTGCTGCTACTCATCAAAACAAAGCAACAACAAAAGAAATACTACACTTAGCCTTTCATGGGGCACTCATTGAATCCATTGCCTGCCATTGAACATTTATTCATTCGCCCCTGTCACTCTAAATGGATTGTACTTACTTTCAATCATATCAATTAATTTAGTAGTACAGTAATACCTTGACATACGAGTGCCCCAACATACGAGAAATTTGAGATACGAGTAAAATTCAGAGAAAATATTTACCTTGAGATATGAAACAAATTTTGACATACGAGCATACGAGACAGCCAGGGAGCTGCTTTCAGCACCCTGTCTTTCTCGCCGCATCTCCCTCGTGCAAAGATCTCTACGAGCACTGGGCGGAGTGTTGCATTTTTTCCGTCAGTCAGTGCAGAATTAAGGGAAACACAAGGGGTCCGAAGCAAGCCGGTGCAATAAAGGGTAGTGTGAAGAAAAGGCGATGACAATCGATATTAAGCACGAAATAATCGAAAAATATGAGTAGTGTACCACGCGGGACTGAGCTGGCTCGCCAATACGTATGGAGAAGCAGGAAGTTCGCTTCGAAAGCCGCGGTGGAATACATTAACCCCTTTGCCTTGGTTATTGCACAAGAAGGTTTAAATTTAGTGTAACGTGTAAGGAAAAACCTGTTATTGTTTTTCCCTTTGCCTTTTCCCTACTCTTGTTTGTCCCTCCTGCCTTACCGTTGGACTCGCACAGCTACGCATGATTCAAAATTAGTTCCTGTTGTGTATTTAAACCCCACTGATTATAATGTCATTGTCAGATCGTCTGCCTTAATATCCACGTTACCCCGTTCCTCGATTCCCCGTGTTTTCCCTTTTGTGTTTTGATTCCCAAGTCTTTGTTATTTTGTAAGATCCCCCCTAAGTATTAAAGTTTTGTAATGAGCACTATTTCCTTCGTCCTCGCCTGCTTCCCCGCGATTGGGTCCTAATTCCTTGTACCTGGCCTCGACATCTCCCCATAGACGTAATATAACGTAAGATTAAAACTTTTTTAAATGTGTGTATAGCAATCTAAGTTCATTTAAGTTAAATTTTAAGTATATGTTAAGCTACGAGCGCACCTGTCAAGTCTCTCTCTCTCTCTCCCATCTGCACATTCCGCGTTGTAGTGAATAAAGTCTCATTTTAGTATTAAACATCATAACCACTAGTTATTTGTTACTCTGTTAGTAGATGGTGAATTCCAACCCTTAAAATTATGTTTTTCCATTGTAATATCCTGTTTTTTGGTTGGGGTTTTTCAGAGGGTGGGAACGAATTAATTTGTATTTAGTTCATTTCTATGTGAAACGTTGATTTGAGAAACAAGTAAATGGACATACGAGCTCAGTCCTGGAACGAATTAAGCTTGTATTTCAACATATGAACAATGATCAATTATTGCTCTCCAAACCACTTGGTTTTGCCCTTTCTTTGGCTTTTCACCGTATCGTGCAAGAAATTTGCGAAGGCATGCTCGCAGCCAAGCACACAAGACACATTGCACGCTTTAACGCACCTGGCGAGTATTTTGTGCTCGTGCCTTCATGCATTCAAGGTCAAATACTGTGAGTCGGAGCAGTGGGCATGCATTACATACTGCGCGTGCACACGTGATAGCTGAGCGGCTAATTATTGGTCAGGACACCACGGACTTGTTGATTGGCTCATGAATTTCAAACAGTATCGGGCATTTTCTTACTATTACTTTCAGAAGTTTGCCTTAAAGTATAACTTTAAAAAAAAAGCTTAATAAATTTTAGCTTTGTTCCGTAAAATATTGCTATTCTTGCAAAATTAATAACGCAAAATTACTTTAAAAATATGGTGATGTGCAGAATGAAAGTTGGACTTTCTGATTTAAAAATGTAAAAAATAGTTTCTAATTATTGCTTTCGGCTGAGAATTGTTTTAAATTTTGTTCTGCGCTCAAAAATTAAAATTAATTTACTGGGTGAGAAATACAAATTGTTGGGTCAATTTTTTTTCCCTAGCTCTGGTTAAATCCCAGGTCGGTCCTCACTGTGTGGAGTTTGCTTGTTCTCCTCGGGTTTGCGTGGGTTTTCTCTAGTTACTCCAGGTTTCCTCCCACATTCTAAAAACATGCAAAGTAGGCTGATGGGACAGTCTAAATTGCCCCTTTGCATGAGTGTGACTAGGAATAGTTGTCCATCTCCTTGTCCTCTGAGATTGACTGGCGATTGATTCAGGGTATCGCCTGCCTGGTGCTGTAGTTAGCTGCAATAGACTCCAGCACCCCCCACGAGCCTTGTGAGGATAAACCAGCATTAGACTTAAAAGATCAATAACTGCAAAATGTTGGACATTTTATTTTTAGCCCAAATTGTCCAGTCAAAACTCACTGGTACACATGGCACACAGCCTCAATCACCTCACTCCATCTTACAAGTTCGATGATAGCTCGGCTGTGAGACGTCCTGTTAGCACTCCAAACGCCCCCACACAAAGCCGGCCGGGCACCCGCATGCCTTCTCAAATGTGAAAGCATCCGCTTCCATCAAATATTGCTTCCAATTCTCATCTTTTTTGCATCTCATTCATGACACACCACCGTTTACTTCCATACATTTGTTTTTCTCATTCATTCGTTTTCTGAACCGCTTTATCTTCACAATGATCGTGGGGGTGCTGGAGCCTATCCCAGATGACTTTCGGGCACAAGGCGGTGGACACCCTGAATCGGTGGCCAGCCGATTGCAGGGCACGAGGAGACAGTCAACCATTCACACTCACACTTATACCTAGGGGCAAGTTGGAGTGTCCAACCAGACTACCATGCATGCACTCCATCATCAAATTTGCCGATGACACCACTGTGGTCGGACTCATCTCGGGGGGATGAGTCTGTCTACAGAGATGAGGTCAACAAACTCTCTTCGTGGTGTTTGGTGAACAATCTCACACTAAACACCACGAAAACTAAAGAAATAATCCTGGACTTTCGCAAACGCAGCACAGATCTGCCCCCACCCCTCATAAATGGAGTATGCGTATACAGGGTCCATTGTTAGGGACCCATACCACCCTGGTCACAACGTGTTCCAGCTGCTGCCCTCTGGCAGACGCTACAGATCTCACAAAGCACGGAAAAATAGACTTAGGGATAGTGTTTTTCCCACAGCCATCAGGACTCTGAACTTGCGTTAGCACGACACACAATCCCTTCTGTACAATAACTTTGGGGTATGCAATAACAATGTGCAATATCTTAGATTGTGCAATATTTTAGAATTTACCTTGCCAGGATGTGACTTTTTATATTTTTATATTACTTATTCATGTTTTTTTTACTGGGAAGAGAAACTTTGTGGGGTAGCACCACAAATTTCGTTATACGCAGCTGCTGTGTATGATGACAATAAAGGCTTTTGATTGATTTGATGTCTTTGAAATGTGGGAGGAAACACACAGGTGGGCTGACCTGGATTTGAACCCAGGACTCCAGAACTGTGAAGCCAACGCGCTAACTACTCATCCGCCATGATATCTCTTCAATGACACAAAAATATTCTAAATTAATTCTCATCTCATTTTCTGAACCGCTTTATCCTCATTAGGGTCGGGGGGGGGGGGGGGGGGGTGCTTGAGTCTCTCCCAGCTGACTCCGGGCCAGAGGCGGGGGACACTCTGAATCGGTGGCCAGCCAATCGCAGGTCACAAGGAGACAAACAACCATTCATGCTCACACTCATACCTAGGGGCAATTTAGAGTGTCCTATCAGCCTACCATGCATATCTTTGGAATGTGGGAGGAAACCGGAGTACCCAGAGGAAACCCATGCAGGCCAGGGGAGAACATGCAACCTCCACATAGATGAACGTGACCTGGATTTGAACCCAGGACCCCAAAGCTGTGAGGCCAACGCGCTAACCACACGCCCCACCGGGCCACCCAGTAAATTAATTTACAATATTTATTTATCTATTAAAAAGAATGCTCTCCTAAAATTAGTACAATCACACCTCTACTTACTTAATTTCACAAGTGGAGCAGTACTTCATACGTAAATTATCTCATTCTTTCCGTGGTCCTCACACAACTACTAACTAAATCCTTTAAAATTGGTTAAAATGTCCCAATTTTGTGAGAAAGATGTGAGAAACACACAAAAATTAGAGAAAATGATAACAATAATTATTTATTAATGTCACAAAATGAATAACAAGTACATATCCAGAATCTACCTGTGTTGAAATGCAAGGGTACAAGAGAAAGCTACCGGGATGCAACATAAGGATAGCACACAAACATGAACACACATCTACTAAAAGCACACGAACACATGAACACACATCTACTAAAAGCACACGAGCACATGAACACACATCTACTAAAAGCACACGAACACATGAACACACATTTAATAAACACAGCATTAAGAATTTAAACAACAACAAGCATTAACGTTTTTATGATTTCTTTGAAATGTAATTTTACACCCATTTTATAAGTCACTACTGCTTCTTACCTGCTTCTGCAGTGCTGGTTGACGAACATTTTGGAAAAAAAAATACAAAAACGATTGCCTTTGACGACTTTTAATAATGTTTCTAAAATGCACAAGACAAACGTCGTCAAAGTGGGCACGACTCGTGAATACTTTTTCAGGATGTTTTTTCCACAAAGTTGGAAAGTTCGTTTCTCCCCCTTTTTTTATGATTTGTGCTGTTGCAATGGTGGCTGCTTCCTCCTCAGCTGTCTTCTCGTTGAATTCCTCGTGTATTCCCGAGCGTTGCATTTATTCATGCTCCGTTGAGAGTTTGTTCAGGATGTTTTTCCACGAAGTCAGAAATTTCGTTTTGTGTGATGTTCTTTTCTTTGTTCTGAAAGATCTGGTGAGACAAGTGTCAACCAAAACATAGGCAAGGCATCATTGAAGCTTCCATGACCAGTTCTCTTTATTGGCTAGAGAAATGGCAATACTCTCCTCCTGACTCCTTTCTTAAAGCCTTCATTGCGTCCGCCCAAAGTGGGCATTAATTTGAAACCAAGTGGGTGGGTTTCAGTTACAAGGGAGTATGGCTAGTCTCATCTCATCTTATTTTCTGAACCGCTTTATCCTTATTAGGGTCGCGGGGGATGCTGGAGCCTATCCCATCTGACTTCGTGACAGAGGCGGGGGACAACCATGCGCACTCACACCCATACCTAGGGGCAATTTAAAGTGTCCAATCTGCCCACCATGCATGTTTTTGGAATGTGGGAGGAAACCGGTGTACCCGGAGGAAACCCACGCAGGCCCGGAGAGAACTTGCAAACTCCACACAGGTGGACCGACCTGGATTTGAACCCAGGACCCCAGAGCTGTGAGGGCGACATGCTAACCACTCGCATCACGCATTAAGAAAATGAATAAAACAAATAAGTGCCAAGACGATGAGCAAGCCCTGGGCAAGACAAGAGAGGCTGATTGGTTCACACAAGGAGCACGATAGCAGCAGGTTAAACTACAGGCTAAAATAATGGACAGGAACATGATTAAAACAAATCAAAGCAGAAGACACAACATTTTACAATAGACAAAAAGATGGCATTTCAGCAGAGGTGCATATAGTTTTTTTCTATCAATTACTGAGCTCAAAAGCAAAATGCAGGATGCACAGTGTACTTCTATTTTGCTATTCTTGATGTATTTCTATTGTGCTCAGCAATGTAAAGTTCAGATGAGGTCTGGCTCAACATGGGAGTCCAACTCCAAAGCAGAGAGGAGGCGGAGCTCCCGTCCTGTTGGCAAAGTCCTCTCTGTCCTCCTCATCCTTCTCACTGATTTTTCAGCCGATCCAGTGCCGACATTTTAACCAATCAGGTGTCTTCTAAAATAAGTAGCACCTGACTTTAATTAACTGATTACACTTGCAAAAGGTATCCTCTTGTTGAGTTAGAATGAAAACCTGCACCCACTGCAGCCCTTTGACTGAGGACCGGTTTGACACCCCTGATAGAGGATAGACAGTATGGAAGATGAATGAATATATGAATGAATGAATCTGTATGAATGAATCTGTATGATGTTAGGAAAAAAGACAAAAAAGCATGATTTTTTTTTAAACTCAGCAGTATGTTGGGGAAGGGGAAAATGACCTAACAAAACATTTTAGGAGAAAACAATCAATACAAATGAATAAAACTTGAATGATCAATTGTTAAAATTAAGTTAAAACTAGCCCACAGTACGGTTCCCATTTGCATTAGTTTCCATTGCTCTTTTTCACACATTATTCTTCAAGACATGTTCCAGGTAATTGACAGTGACTGCTGCTCATCTTCCAAAGGGTGACCGCGCTGAGTTGTCATTGGAAAAGGTCGCATCTGCATATGGGCAATTGATTAAAAATAAAAAGAAGTGTCCATTTCTGGTTAGTAAGACGCCAACGTGACATTTCATAAAACCAAATTGAATGGGCAAAGTATTGTTGTTGTCACTTTGTTGACAGAAAGTGTTAGAATTATTATGTAAGTAGCCGGGGTATTACTAATAATGATTTAAAAGGTTTGAATCATTATTCCAACATTTGGTCCTTCGAGTAGCCGGGGTCAACACATCGATAGGGAATCCAGACGCTGCAGTTTAATATCTGGAGTGACCGTGCACGGCGAGACCGTGCACGGCGAGAATCCCTTTTCCAGGCCGGACTATTTCTCAGCAGCGCCTGTTTTCTAATCGGTTGACGACTATCCTCTTGGTAAGCATCTTTCGACATTTCTGCCGAGTCCGCGTGTGATGGCTGCATATTGTCGACGGGTTCCGAGTGCGTGAAGGGCATCACACGCGAAGGCCTTATTTTGAGAAGTAAGGCTCGCATCCTGGGGATGGCGATTTTAAAACCCTGCGGATACTAGTCACTAGCAGGTAGACACGGTGGGGTCTATAAAAATGTGGTGGTCGACATTGGTTGTGTGTGCGTAGTTGTTAAAGAAAAAAAGGTACTACGGGGGCACACAAATCCACTCAAAAAATGGGTGGTGCAAACAGTAAAACGGCTATTGACGACGATCCAAAGATGCGTCTGCCGTGTACAGATTGGATTGTTGAAAATCAAAGCGCTACAAGGGTTAAACACCTAAACTTATGGATAAATAAATATGGATTTGCTGGCCAGCTTAATATGCATAAGATATTGATACTGCAGGATAAAATACGTGCTAAGCATGGGGGAAATCTTAACTAAATGGAGCAGGAGGGATATAATGATACCTATTATTGGTTTATGATACATGGGTTAAATCAGTTGATAACGGTGGGACTGGAAACACAGAGGCTGTGTTATTCCACAGAAAAGAGGACGGCTAGCCCGGTGGGGAAGAAGTGTGTTGTTGTTGTTGTTAAAAAGGAGGGCCCCCTCCGACAAATATGACCAGGTCGGGAGGGCCCGTGGGGGACGTAGGGAGAAAACGCTATCTCCCCAGCCTGGGGCGCCGCCAATGAGTGATGTGTTTATTGAACAATATCCCATGATCGAAGTTGCTAATACTAATGTGGGCAAGGAGCAGGCTCCTAATAAATTTGGATGTTCGAATCCAAAAGCTGATGGTGGCCCGTTGTGTCATGACGGTCGTAATTTGAATTTGAGAGTGCATGAACTGATTGATCAGGTTACGGGGAAGTTTAAAACAAAAGGTAATTATACCGTGATCAGCAGAGCTAAGCAGAGGGATGGTGAGCCTTTTGCAGAATATCAAATCAGGATGACGGCTTGTTTTAAGGCCAACAGCGGCCTCGCTGAAGACCACGCGGTGGGCAGCATTTATCAGGAGCAGCTAAAAAATGGGTTGCATGCTCATTCAAATGTGTTGCATGCTCATTCAAATTATACTTATATATATTACATATATCGCGTGATTGCCTGGACAAAAATGTCTCTAAAAACAAGGCAGGCCTGCTCAAAATGATTTGAATGAGGATTTTGAACATGAGGATGTTGAGCTAATTTTAAACCAGAGATCACATTCTTTGGGAATGAATTCAATTGGATTTTTTTGTGTGATGCTGAAAGTTGTAAAATGGCAATTAAAATGGTTATTTCCAAGTCCTAGGCATACTTTGTTAATAGTACCTAAATGTACTGTCAATTTAATGGAATGAAATGGCTTATTGCGGATTATCTTGGTTTTATCCTGTCAACGGGAATGTTTTGGTTAACAGTCGAAAAGAAATACAAAACGACCAATTAAATGTTTAGCGGGGTTGCCAAACCTGCGTTTTTTGTCATACTCTAAACTGGTCAAATAATGCTTTGGCTGCAGGGGAGCGCGGCTGTCTTTGCTGCTGATTTGAATGCAAAAAACATGTGGACCGCGTAGCGGCTGACGGTGTTAGGCATTCAGTATGCGCGCAGAGCGCACGAGCGGCTAATTTTTTTTGGACCCCTTCCGTGAAGACATTAAAATAATTGGCCTTGGGGGTGCTGAAGCAAACTTGAGGGCAGAAATGGGTTTTGCTATGTTATAGTTGTGCTTGCAGCATATTGTAATTATGGGGTATTGCCAAAATATTGTGATATAGTTGGATATCGGGAGAGTAATTAATTTAGTCTTCTCTAAAAAGCGTTATAATTGTACACATGAGGTGAAGCATTGTGCTCAAAAATAAAAAGAGAGCACTTAGGAATGTCAACATTGATAAGCTGCTTCTGCAGCGAGCGTGAAGGTCACAGTCAGCGGGTAAGGGCGCGCTTCCGTTTAAACATTTCAGAATAAGAACAAAACATGGTCTGCAAGGGATGCAGAGTTCCGCGATTATCTTCGCATTTATTTTTGGGATTTAATCAGAAATGTCTTTCGAGGTGATAGAAAATCTGTTTGGCAAAGATTGATTTGGGGAAAGCTTTGGAATTGGGAATAATACTATTATTATTATTTTATTTTCTTTTTTGTGAAGTTCAAAGGGCTCTTAATTGAAGAGAGCTAGTTTTGGAGGATAAAACGATATTATTACTGTTTTTGAATGATTGGCTGGTTAAAGAAAAATGAATGGATTTTTTACAATATTATGGCATATTGGTTACAATTTGTGGGTCCTTTATTAAGCATTGAAAATTGTAATTAGGAAATGCCTAGTAAAAGGTGGATTTCTCTAATTTACTTATTGTAGATTTCTCTTGTGATAACAGGGAGCTATAAGAAATGGCTCTTATCTTAAGTAAACAGTATGGGGTGATTTGCAATTTATGTCTTAGGTATTAAGGGTTATTTGGTTGTTAAAGAAATCAGACATGAAATTAACAATGCGGAAATGAGAAATTTCATGGCGTTCGTCCAAATTGTTAGGTAAATTGAACCTGGCTGGGGTAGATAAGATAATTGGTTAAGGATAGGCATAGTTTCCCTAGAAGAAACATGGAGCGTCTTTAGGTGCACAAAAGACTTTCCTTGTTTGACCTGAAGGGGGCGTATGCTTTGGTATAGGTCATATTGATGACTATTGGGACGTTATTACTGTCTATTGCTTTAGGGGCATACACATTAAGAATTTAGCCAAAACTTACTGCATTGCAATTATGGGGTTAATACAACTGAATGTTACGGTGATAACGATGGGCAATAACAAGCTTAGATAAAGGGGAATATCTACAACAAAGTCTGGTAGGGCCTTCCATGGTGTGAAACAAGTGAAATAATGTCTATGTTTTAAAAATAACATCTCCAAATTATAAAATATCAACCTTGGAGAAATGCTTTAAGTAGATGGGTTGATTAGAATGGGCAAAATTCGATAACATTGAAAGGGGGTGTAACTTAATCCAGAACATGGAGATAAAGTTTTTACAAACGGTTAAAATACAAAAAGGGGGTGTGTGTGTGTTTCAATGTGTCACAACTTTTCCGTTATTGCATTATTGGCGAATAGTTAATCACAGCCACTCGATATGTGGCATGTGAATCTAATACATTAATTATCTAGTTTCTTCAGGCATCAATCTTGGTGATTGGGGGAGCACTCTAAATTCCTTGATTATGAGTGCCAGCGTGGATGAGTGTCTGTCTTTTGTGTTTCAATTGGCTGGCCACCAAGATATATCAATATTCTAATATCAAGGTGGAATATTTCTGAAATCGCTGATAAGCCTTTCAAGGACGGCGGTGGCAGAGTGGGACAGAAACAAAAAGAAAAGAATTTCGCCAAATGAAATTTTTTGATTTCTGCAATGGGAAATTTTGGGAACCTGGGGGACTAAACAAAAACAAAAGACTTATCTGGGAGGGCTGCCATTTTGAGTCATGGTAAATTTCATGCCTCAAAAAAGGGGGAGGTTATATATTCAATCTATATGCAGATATATGGCCAAAACACGGGCGATTCCCCCTTATGTCAAGCTACAAAAGCTACATATCCATTTCAAAGGATACACATGGATTTTATAGAATATGTGTGGTACATAACAGTCCTAAAACAGATTGGGGAAACCTTGTTGCAGAAACTGGTCTAGATTGGCAAGCTTGGATGACACACGTGTGCGAAAAAACCATCAGGCCTTCGATAAAATTAACCCATATGGTGGGGCATTGCAAATCATAATTCAGACTGACAAATTAACTTGTGGATCTTTGTCTGACGTTTTTCCTAAGTCCATGGGTAAGAAGGTCGTCAGAGATGGAAACACCCGGATCCGCCATAGTAAAATTAAAATCTGAGATGACCAGAGAATTCATTTCTGCAACGGGGAGTTCCCAAACGGGAGGCGGTAAGAAATAATTGGTTATTGTTGATGGAAAATGCAGCTATTATAAATCAAACCTGTATCAAACCTGTATAACATGTATGGGGGGCCAACCTCTCTTAAGAGTAGTACCCGCGCAAATTACCCCTGATTGTGTAAAGGAGATAATGACAAAAGATGTAAGCCCAAAATGTATGAAATTGAATAATGTCTACCCAGTTACAACGGCAGCAAAGGACAAGCCTAACTTTTCAACACATGTCGCGTTTAATCATTTTACCTGCTTAGTCCTCACAGGGCACGGTCCGGCACTGGGAGCGATAAATGTGACGTGGTGTGCCCACGTCCTAAAACAGACTGCACCCCTGATTCCACGTTCTGACCTATGGTGGTGGTGGGGTCAAAACAAATTATACGACTCCTGCCAAAATGACAGCAGGACTTTGTGCCTTGGTCTCACTGCTATTACCAGTGTCTGTTTTTCCATCTACAGTAGAGGAGATACAATTGGCTGCACAGAAATCCGGTATGATGGCGGGCCCCTCGCGACGGCGTCGCATGGAGAGAGGGTGATCCGACATACATTGATGCGATTGGCATCCACGAGGATGAGTATAAGTTGGCTAATCAGATCGCAGCAGGTTGGGAGTATATTTTTCTTTTAATTACTCCAAACAAAAATGTTGATTGGATAAATTACCTGCATTACAATGTCCAAAAACTTGGAAATTATACTGAACAGGGATTTGTGGCGATAAAGGAACAACTGGCAGCCACTAGTCTGACGGCGTTCCAGGATCGTGCAGCGGTTGAAATGCTTCTTGAAGGAGCAGGGGGCGTATGCAACGTTTGAAAATGTTGCACTCAACAACACGCCCCCCACTGGGTCCCACACCAGGGCCAACGATGGCCTGCAGACCCTAAACCGCAAGATGAAAGAGCATCCTGGAGTAGAATAATGTCCGCTGACAGATTTGTGGCCTCACTAATAATGATTTGGCCTAATTTGTGGCCCTTTTGCTACGATTTTGACATTATGTGGGTGTTGTATTATTCCCTGCTTAAGATCTTTGATGAGCCGACTTATAACCACTGCGATTGCCCCTACAAATTCCAAATTGCATGAATTATATCTCCTACTGATGAAACGTGCTGACACTAACAGTGAATTCCAGGAGCATGGTAATTACGAGGATGGATTGGACGAAAATGATCTTATTTTCTGCTTTTCAGACCTGCCGAACGAGTAGAGCCTAAGCGGGTAAAATTAAAACAGCCAACGGATATATCCCTGTCTTTTTTGATTTTGTCATAAAATGAATAACAAACATATAGTAAAAGGAGGGAATGTTAGAATTATTATGGAATATTCTATATGTGTTGTAAGCATTTTTCAATAAGTAATAAGGCTATAAACCAATTCATGGAACCATGGACACTTTTCCTCCACATCGTCTCCTCAAGGCCCCACAGCTCGAGGACACATTGTTTTCACACACGCTTTTCGGCAGAACACAACGGGACTGTTTTGACGGGACTCCAGCAGCAGATGGCGATAATCGCATTATTGTTTGAAAATACGGCTTTGCTTACAGTATAATACTGCTTTGTTTACCTTGAAAGCATTCCTCACACTGTTGTTTTTCTAACCAGCGAGGGTGTTATTGTACTGATTACATAACCATGTTTTTCGAGTGTCGCGATTAAATACAATGATTCAGTTACTGCAATTCAGAATGCACTGTGGACTAAGACGGCGTCGCATGGCATTTTCCTTGCAAGTTGTAAGCAGAGTTTGTTGAAAGATGTTTTTCCTTTTTTAATTAAATATTACTAATAATGATTTAAAAGGTTTGAATCATTATTCCAACAGAAAGAAAAAGCACTGGAGCACTTTGTTTCATTCATTTATTTTAGTTGTAGTAGTCTTACTTTTGCTCCTAAACACACAAAAAAGATTAAATTAACTCATTGACTGCCGGCCAATCTAGTATTCACAGAATCAGCAAGTGAATGTGTTGTGCACAAGGAGACTTTCTGAACTGATTTTCCTCACTAGGGTTGCGGGGGGTGCTGGTGCCTATCCCAGTTGACTTCGGGCCGGAGGCACAGAACACTGTGAATCGGTGGCCAGCTGATTGCAGGGCACGAGGAGACCTGGATTTCAACCAGAGGAGTGAGGCTGATGTGTTAACCACTGTATAAATATGCAGGGTAGGCTGGTTGAACACTATATTGCCCCTATGTTTGGGTGTGAGTGCGAATGGTTATCCGTCTGCTTGTGCCCTGCGATTCACTGGCCACCGATACTGCCCGAATTCAGCTGGGATAGTCTTCAGCACCCCCCGCCACCCTAGTGAGGATATAGCATATATAGGGTATATATATATATATTTATATATATATATATATATATATATATATATATATATATATATATATATATATATATATAAAACATATATATATAAGTTGGAAATTTATATATATATATAAATATATAATATATAAAACATATATATATATATAAGTCGGAAATTTATATATATATATAATATAAAACATTGATTGAGGTCTTTTGATGATCTAGGCCAAGAAATTAACTTCATTTGACTATTATGCCGTTTGATTTAACCATACAACATTCAATTACAATATATTTTTCATTTTCTCATATGTGAGAAAAAAATCATAATTTACTTTTCAATAAGAAGAAAAACATTTGACACCTTTTTTTCATATTACAAACTCAACAACTTGATCTTCCGGGACTACCTACAACAGGGGTGGCCAAGCCCGGTCCTTGAGAGAGACTATCCAGTCTGTTTTCCATATCTCCCTCCTCTACCACACCTGAATCAAATGACCAACTCATCAGCAAGCTGTCCAGAAGCTTCATATCGATCCCGATTATTTGATTCAGGTGTGTTGGTGGAGGGAGACATGGAAAACAGACTGGATAGGGGATCTCGAGGACCGGACATGGCCACCCCTGGCCTACAAAAAATGGCCTCATTTTACTTAGAAAATATTCAATAGACCAAATATTGATATATCAAAACTAGCAAAGCTGTAAGCACCTCACACCATTTACATAATGTGGTACTATAATTCATGTAGAAACATACAGTGAATACTACTTTTATATTGTATCAGCAGTAGCCAAATTACTACTTGCATTTATTTCTATACAGTAAAACAAATTCAGGGAGAAATTTTCAGTGCTGATAGACAATGACATATTTTATACTGGCTAATCTACAAAATTTAAGCAAATTACCATCCTACATTTACAAAATATTCAACAAAACAATTCAGAATTCAGACCTTTAATATTTACTAAGATTTTGTTACAATCTAGTGAAACACAAAACTAACTAGTTATTTAAGCTAAATTAATCTCATTTCAGAAACACTTTATCCTCATTAAGGTCGCGGGGGGTGCTGGGGCCTATCCCAGCTGACTCCGGGCCAGAGGCGGGGGACAACCTGAATCGGTGGGCAGCCGATCACAGGGCACAAGGAGATGAACAACCAGGCCCACTCAACCCATACCTAGGGGCAATTTAGAGTGTCCAATCAGCCTACCATGCATGTTTTTTGGAATTTGGGAGGAAACCGGAGTACGTGGAGGAAACCCACGCAGGCCCGGGGAGAACATGCAAACTCCACACAGGTGGACGTGACCTGGATTTGAACCCAGGACCCCAGAGCTGTGAGGCCGACACGCTAACCACTCGCGCCTTCGTTGTTGTAACAACATGAAATATAAAAATGAAAAAACCTTTTAAATGAAAGCAAAAATGTAGCATTATTTTTAAATTATTTCATTCATTCATTTTCCATAAAGCTTATCCTCACATGGTTCGCAGGGGTGCTGTAGTCTATCCCAGGCAACTGTGGGCAGTAGGCAGGGGACACTGAGAATTGGTTGTCAGCTGCAGTACCCGAAGAAAAACGAAAAGGAAAAAAGAGGCATGGGGAGAACATGCAAACTCCACACAGGAACCCACCGGGGACTAAACCCTCGATTTTTCAATTGTGAGGCGGATGCTCTAACCACTCTCACACTGTGCTGCCATTAGTATGTTTAACATAAACAAAATCTACATATATTTGAAAAAACAGCATTGGGAAAAAAAAAAAATAATTTTTGATTTTGAAGGTTTAGAGATTGGGACAACTAGTACTCCCAGGCAGAAAATTATTCATTATATATTTATCTTAATTGCCACAGTATCTATTGGTTACAGTCTTTTGTTAAAGTAGATCATAAAATAAACTAAGTACATATTGGAGGTCTGAATTGTTTTGTAAATACCTTTTATGTTGATTGTGGGACAGCAATTTGCACATATTTGGTTGAACACCCAATCTGTTGAAACGCACCACAAGATGCCTCCCCATGAATATATTATTTTGTGTTTGTGTCAAAGTCAGTTTCAATTGCGTCTACATGAAGACAATTGTTATTCTGGTGACTTTGTGTCTACGTTTTCAGTTGGAGGTCTGCGACTGCATCCCTGAAGCTCCTTCAATGTATCCACCTTGGAGCTCATCTGTAAAAACAACACGCTACGTTATTTTCTTTTAATTTTCCAGGCCCCAAAGCAGTCTGTAGATTGGTCAGATTATAACCAGTGTTGGTCTTGACTAGGTTAGAAACAACCGCACGATTTCTGTTTCAACTTGTTATCAATCCTTTCGGACAATGTCCTCGATAGGTCCTAATCTTTCAATTTTATGGTAATGATGTTTGACTTTTACCTTGATATCAACATGTCTAGGTATTGGTCTTGAATAGTTTGGACAGTTTTGGTTTCAATCTGCCTTGATTGTTTATTCATTAAAGTCTTGGTCTCAATCCATTCAAGCATTGGTCTTCACTCAGTCCAAATCAACTAAGCCTCTACTCGGTCTTAATGTGATGAAGTCTTTTGTCTTGTCTTGGTCTCAACCTTTCAATTTTTGTTAATGTTCTTACCCCAACAAAGCCTGAACCCTCTGACAGTTTTTACTTGGTCTTTACCTCTTAGATTTGGTCTCCACTCAGTTTGGCATCGACAAAAACTTTGGAGTTAGTTTCAAACTAGTAAAGTCTATGTCCTTCCTTGATCTTATCTCCTTTGTCTTGGTCTTGACTCGGTTACGATCCTTCTATGTTTCAAAAATTGTCTTTTTTTTTACTTAGTCTTGATCCCTCAAAGGTTTTTATTTGGTCCCCACCTATTAGTTATGGATCTCACTAAGGCCCTATTAGACAAAAACTCTTCAAGCAGTATCAAACAAAGATTCGGTCTCTTCTTGGTGTATACTCGTCAGTCCTTCTCTTGATTTGGAAGATTTAATTAGTTTGTGTTTGCTGAGAATTACCGCAAGGTCAAGTAACAGTCTTTTCTCACCAGTTGGTTTGGGCTGAGAATCCGGTGACGTGGGTTCCGGTGGCCACCTGAGCTCGCCACTTTCTACTTCTCTCCCGTCTGTGGGCTCCACCACAATGGAAGGCAGCCTCTTGGTCAACTTGGGATGCCTTTCATGGGAATCTGAGATTATCTGCAAGTTTATGTAAGGTCAATGCAGGGCTGTGCAGCAGAACATTTGAGAGAACAACAATACAGCAAAAATTGGTTTAGAAAAACTGCTAACAGTGTATAGAATATGATGAGAAGCTGAGCTTTGTGTCGAATTCAGTCGTGAGAATTTTAGTTTGCCAAAACAATTTACTCTTAAGAAGAAAGTAGGCGCAAAATGTGCACCCCCATTAGATGGATACAGTCTCCTGTTCGCCTCCTACTGCGCCCGACTCCATAGCATTCATCACCTCAGTCATCCTGCAAGAAGCAAACACCTTAAAATCATTAGTTCTTAATCGTTTAGCTAATTTAATACCTTGGTCCATTTGAAAAGATAAAATAGCATATCAAACCATTAAGTGTGTTCAATTGCTATTTTTGTTAAGATTTAAACTAGGTCTAAAACATGCGAAAAACAACTTTGTTCAAAAATAAGTTTTGAAAGTCTTGAGCTGATCTCAGACTTTGGACTCAGTCTTGGAATCGACTCCCAAAAGTCTTGGTTTGGTTTGAGTGAACAGACTCAATATTGTTGTCAAATTGATCTCAACCATTAAATTAAACTCCACATATGCTTTTGTGCGGGAATTTAGTGTGTAAACAACCAGATAAGTGAGCTGAAAAAAATCAACATGAATTAATTGATAAGAAAAGCACGTTTTCTATTTATACATGACTTGTTTTTGAGTCTTTGTGAAGGTTGCGCTTCAATTTTCATCAGGATCCTTTCTGACATGCTAAATCTCAAAAGCCATAATTAATCCTTCGCACAGTCGCACAACATGACCATCTGCGGGATGTTAACACGGCTGCTCATATCTTTCTATTAGTTTTAACAAGGTTAGATAATTTCTTTGACATTCTACAAACATTCTCACACAAACGGCTAGTTACTTCCCAGAGCAGTCGGCAACTGTTGGCCATTTGACGGCACCTGATTTACGGACTTTGTGTTTCAACAATGGCCAAAGAATGGCCTGGGGGACAAAAATACTATAATAATAAAATTATCTGGCCCATCAAGGCATTTTCAAGAGTGTTGTAGTAAGACCAAAAAGACAATTTCATTGAAGTTGGGACATTGTGTTAATCATGAAGAAAAAGAGAATACAAAATTTGCTAATCACATTCAACCTATACTTAATTGAATTCTCAATAAAGGCAAGATGTTTATTGTTCAAACTGATAGAGGTGATTGTCATTATATATCAAATAATGAATACAGTAATCCCTCGAATATCGCGGTTAATGTAGACCAGACATGGCCGCAATAAACTAAAAAACACAAAGTAAGATCACCCCCATTATTACTACCACAATACATGTTTTCACATCTATACAGAAATACAAGTGCATGAGTACAATGATCAAAAAGTGTATCTTTATTAAATATTACAACTATAAGGATATCAAAAGACAGTAATGTATTAATATCTAAATATAATCTATATATATATATATATAAAAATGTAAATACTTTAAATACTGTACTCAGTAAAAATAGTTCCTCTCCGCTTGATATAAATAAATTAAAAACAAAACAGGTTAATGGGAGCTTTAGTCCAAGTCCTTGAAGAGGAGCCCTCTTTTAGTGAGGTACAGCTTCGTATTCGGGATGAAACAGTTTGTGAAGGCTCTTGTGATTCAGGCTTTCGGGTTGCTCATACAGTACACAGTCAGCAATGCTTTGTTCTTAGTTGTATTAAGTTCATTTTGTCTTCTTGTGGCCATGCTTGGTCTACATTATCTGCGATATTCAAGGTATTACTGCACTCGCCTGACTAAGCGTGGGATGGAAACATCTCAGGTAACACCGACCTAAAAACACCATCGACTGTTCTGAATGAATCAGTCAAAACATAGGCTTTGTTCTTGTTTTGTAAAGCATGAGGACGGTAGAACTTGTTGATTAAGGCTGGCTTTACCATGAAGCCAGGCAGCAGCATCCCCATACATGCAATCTGTGTGAACCCTGGCACTATCAGTTCATTTTTGAATAAGAATGTCCGAGAAGGTATCCTCTTCCAAAAAACCTGGCGCTGCCTGTTCCAGCCGGGGCCGGGTGGTGGGCCAGACCTCACTCGCAACCGGCATGCGCCGCCGGATTGCCGGGTTTGTTATTTTATTGTTCACTAAAGCTGGCTTTGATGATCTGCATGTTCAGTTAATCTTTGAAGGGGCGGATCTCACTCGTCGCCGGCATGCACCACTGGATCGCATGTCGAGTGGCTGGCCGGCATGTTGTTTTTAGTTCATTTTTATGGGAAACATTCATTTGAGATACGAGTAAATCGACATACAAGCTCAGCATTAAGCTCGTATCTCGAGGTACCACTGTATATGAACTTTAAAAAAATAAAAAATGTAGTGAAGCCGTGAAAGTTGAAGCCACGAAAGTTGAAGCCGCGAAGTGAAGAAGGATCCCAGTACGTACTTAGACTACACTTCATGAGCAAGAATTTTCAATTGGAAATGGTCTGGACTACAGGTAGGCCAGTCTAGTTCCTACGCTCTTTTACTACAAAGCGACGTGCAGAATGTGGTTTGGCAAAGTCACACTGAAATAAGGATGGGCGTCTTTGAAAAAGACTTGCCTGCGTGGCAGCATATGATCTTTAATTATCAATGAGACCATCACAGATCCTAGTTTTTTAACTTTTCATCTATAACAGTCCGTCTGGTACTTTTTGCCTTTGGCCGGGAGAACATGACATCTATCATTTCTCAAAACGGTTTTAAATATAGGACGACAGAGCACTTTTGTCTTCCCATCTTCAATTAACTTGAGTGCGGAGAATTGAACAGCATTTCTAGTTCTTGTTAATAAATGGCTGGCTGTTGCTGTCAATAGTAGAGTAATTCCACTTTAGAATATAGCGTCGAACTGTATCAATTTATTGTGGTTTTCTTTAGTCGTAAATCCATTTGGTGATATTTTTTAGACACTGGTGTGAGTGCCTCTAAAGCATGTTTGCCATTCTGCGAAACATACTCTCACGGATCACAACATTAAACAATGCATATTTCTTTCTTTTTTGTTGTAGAAAACTTTTTAAAACCCCACAACACAATGAATCCACGAAACGTGAACCATGAATTATCGAGAAATCACTTTATAGGCTCATGTACTAACAGGGGCCGTATAATTATACATAATGTATGATCTTTGTCGGTGGCCCTTAAAAAAGGCAGATCCTTGGAGGTTGATATAAACATCACTGTTGTTTGTGAATGACTGAGCAATTCAGAAAGCTCCCTTTACACCCAATTATGGCATTTACTTGTTCCCCTGTAAGATGATCCAAACAGGTATTTGATGAGCATTTCTCAACTTTTAAAGCTTTTTTGTCTTCAGTCATAGCTCTTTCAGATCATGTTAAAGCCAAAATTTGCTAAAAAGCAATGTCGTTTATCAGTTTGAACATAAAATATCTTTGTGGTGTACCTAATTATAAATATAGGCTGAACAGGATTTCCAAATCATTGCATTCAGTTATATGTATATCTAACACATTATCCCAACTTCATTGAAATTGGAATTGCATTTTTTGGATTGATTTAGAATTGTTTTGTCCACATTCGGTTCACCCTTTATAACTCGTTGAAACATAAACATATTTTTGAAAATCCTGCAGTGACCCCAACTCAAATGGAAGAGTTAAAAATGCCCCGTAAATGCTCCAAAATTAACAAGGAGTGACCAGATATAGAAAATAAAATATTAACTTTAAAGGCAATATTATTTTATTAAATATTTATTCCAGTTTGTAATTTTCATTGCAAATAAAATAGATGTTCATGGAATATAATTCATTATGCTACAAACAAATTATGCAACTTTTTATACAATCAGACGGCAGTGGATGGCAGTTGTTGTTACCATGGTAACCATGAAGCAAAATTCCTCTGATGAATTCAGTAATTACGTCCACTGCTTTTGCATAGCTTAATTAGCTCTCTTTCTGGTGAATGATAAGGTACATTCAAGAACAGCACAAACCTAATTTATTACACACCCACGTAACCCAACTTAACAACTTAAAACTATCTTATGCACACTAAGAAAAACTCAATAACCAACTCCGTGACAATCGAGGGTCAAAGCCACATGAATCAGGAACTCACCGCCGGCTGACAATGGCCATTGTCCCGAGGAAAGAAAACAAAAGGGGCTTTCTGCTAGCGAATGGGAGGCCAGCAACTTGTTGGTGGCATTTTTTGGGTCGGACCGCCGCCATTCCCTCTTGTCGGACCTGCATGGGAGCTGGGCTGGATATAGCGTCTGCCTACAGCGCGCTAACCTCGGTTCCGGCATGATCACCTCCCTAAGCCAATAAGAGTCCAGCAGGGTGTTGGAAGATAGCCAAATGGGAAATGAACTCTAGAATGTCAATTAAACAAAAAAGGACTGGATAAAGGAAGTGTATTTACGTTTTGAGGGATTTTGATTTCATTTCGTTTTCGCAATGTGGACAGTTTTTCCTATCTTGGAAAAAAGGTTTTCGCAACAAAGCTTTTTGTAATTGGAATTTTTGTATGTTGAAGCATTCGTAAGTAGAGGTACCACTGTATTTTTCGCATTACCCCCCATTGACAACAGGTGACATCCAAATCATTTACACTGGGAGCACTGTTTGTGACTGATCACATGTAATTCAGTGCCACTGATGGCACTTAAATGGATTGGGAGGGGTTACCCTTTAGAGACCCTTTCAATCAATTTTACTAGACGGGATGGTGAGCTAGTGGTTAGCACGTCCGCCTCATGGTTCTGAGATCAAGGGTTCAATCACCATTGAGTTTTGACTTTCCTGTGCAGAATTTGCATGTTATCCCCGTGCCTGCGTCAGTTTCCTCCCACATCCCCAAATAATGCATGCTAGCCTGGATGAACACTGGGTTTGAGTCTGAGCGGGAATATACATCTCTGTCTCTTTGTGCATTGTGATTGGCTGGCAAGCAATTCAGCGTGTCCCCCACCTGTTGCCCATACTTGGCTGGGATAGGCTCCAACACCTCCCACGACCCTTGTGTGGATTAGCGGTACAGAAAATGAATACATTTTTGGGGAAAGCTGAAAATTTTGAGCTAGAATAATTGAACAAAGTATTTAATCAAAGTAAACCCAAAATAACACATACATGCAATCGGATGGGGTGAGAAAAAACATATCCTGGAACTCGGAAACTCAAGGACATTTTTTAAATAGTAAAACAACTATAAAATAAGTGGGTGGGTGTGGTCATAACATACAAAGAAAGCACACATGAATATGTTCTGACTGTTAAATTGAAGTCCGTATATATTTCCTGTCCACAGACACCATGCATCTCTGTGGTATTTTAATGTCGTTTCCTGTGCCCTTTTTGCTTTTTGCCCATAAATGTATAAAGTGTGCATGTGAAATGATGAATAATTGATCTTATTCACAACAGGTAGCAGACTTTGCTTGCTGACGCTAAGAATAGATTGAGATAACTGCACCGTTGTTCTAAACTTTAGAACAACTGTGCAGTTATATTTAGAATCTAAAGAGACACCCACACTTAAGTAAATCACATCCAATGATACAGATTTTATATATATATATATATATATATATATATATATATATATATATATATATATATATATATATATATATATATATATATATATATATATATATATATATATATATATATATATATATATATATATATATATAATAGTAGTTTCGAAAATTAAATTAAAGCTTAAAACCTGTCTGATGACTTAGCGAAAGAAGTTCTTCATCACGCTCCTGCCTCTGCTTGCTGATGAAGATGCGGACTGTTGTGGGAGACAGCAGGCAGTCTCTCCGGTCAAGTTCGCAAGCAAAGTGTTGCGAGCATGCGCAGTTGGCAGCTCCACGATAGTATCAATGACTGTCGGAAATATTCACACTTTGATTTAAAACGCATATCAGACTATAACGAACTAACTCGGTCGTCCGTTGTTCAAAGTTTCCGCACTATCTTACTTTAAAATGCCACAAAAAACATTCGGTTTGACTGCTGAGAAACCTATGGTTGAACGACCTTTAACAGGCGGCGTGATTTACGAGGTGTATGCAAACGCACCACATGCTGCGCACTGTTTTTCTTCTATTCTTTTGCACTAGCTATGAGCCGAATATTATGTCAAATTAATGTGCCAGCAAATAACAAACTTGACAAAGTTTTCTCGCATTCTGTGTTATACATAAAATTAAAAAGCGGCTGTAGTTGTACAAGCTCGAACTTCACGGCCGTAAACTGTACTCGGTGTTAGCTGTTTCAATAATGTATTACTAATTCCGATAGCTAGCTGACGAAAATACATTTAATTTTGAATCTTCCAAAACTCACTTTTTGTTGCCAACGATTTTTTTCCGAGGAGCCACAGAGGATGTATAACCAAGACTTTAAGGTGAGCTATGTCTCCCTCTAGAGCTTTTTGTCATTTCACCACTTTTAAAGTACAAAAGGTTTCTGAATTCTTTTGACAACATTGTTATGCTGTTGCTAATAAATCACTATCAATGATATCATGCATGCAGAAGAGTAATAAAAAACAAAATTATGATTAAAGTGGCGGTAAAGGTATTGTCAACGCCACAGGTAAGCTCCTATTAGTGCGTTCGGGACTCAGCTCTCTCACCAGTGATTTCCATATTTTACCTCACAGGTTTGTGGAGAGCCATATGCACCCATGGAAAGAGCCACATGTGGCTCTCAAGCCATAGGTTCCCTACCCCTGCTCTAGAGTATACATTCTAATTTTAAACCGTCAATGCCTACAGCGTAATCCTTTAACAATGATGAAATTACAGCGATTTTGTATGAAATATATATGCAAATGTATGTATTTGGAAAAAAAGACAAGAAAGGGGCGGCCCAGTGACTTGAGTGGTCAGCGTGTCGGCCTCACAGCGCTGAGATCCTGGGTTCAAATCCAGGTCAGTCCACCTGTGTGGAGTTTGCATGTTCTCCCCGGGCCTGCGTGTGTTTCCTCGCGGTACTCCCGTTTCCTCCCACATTCCAAAAACATGCATGGTAGGCTGATTGAACACTCTAAATTGCCCCGAGGTATGGGTGTGAGTGCGCATGGTTGTCCTCGTGCCCTGTGGTCGGCTGGCCACCGATTCAGCATGTCCCCCGCCTCTGGCCCAAAGTCAGCTGGGATAGGCTCCAGCACCCCCTGCAACCCTAATGAGGATAAATGAATAAGATTAGATTCAACTTTATTCATCCCGTAGTCGAGAAATTCACTTTGTTGCAGTGGCAAGAAGATGAAAACACAGATACAGGAAAATACTTTGTAGACCTAAATAAAATAGATAATGAATTATATATATATATATATATATATATATATATATATATATATATATATATGTATATATATATATATATATATAACTTATTTATTCATTATCTATTTTATTTAGGTACAGTGGTGGACTACTACTGGCCTATTTTGTCATTGAATACTAAATAATTCCAAATTGTCTGTCAGCTTCCTTTCATTGTTTTTCCCCTGGTTGCGCTGCTTCTAGATTTGTATTTTCCTATTTAAGCATTTAACCAATCATATTTCAGGCATTATTTGTTGCCAGGGTAGAAATCTACCTGGAGGCCATCACAATCAGTTCTGCAGGCCCTGTAGCCCTGTAAGCGTCGATAAAACTGTTGTTTTAACTAAACAGATTTCGTTTTGGCGACATCAAGGCCTTCTCGCAGGCGTAGGGATACGTCATCGCTTTCACAAACCATGATTGGCTAGTGATAGAGTCTACATGCCAGAGCCAGCAAACTACCTGTAGCGAGCTGTACAAGCAAATATATTGTTGTGTTGATTTAATAGCGGTTTTGTCAACCCACAATGGCTGAAGGAGGAGAATAAATGGATTTGGTTGCAGATTTACTGTCAAAGCCATTTTCAAGACGGACTTTTCAAGAAAAGCTGGACATCATTAAGAAAGGTCAGACAACTCCGAAGCTAAGTGGAGAGTGTAGCTTCAGCTCAGCAAGCAAGTGCGCAAAGAAACGGAGCGCCACAACAAAAAGGTGAAGAAAAATAGTGAAATCTTAAAAGGACTGATAGACTGTCAGTTTTTTGTGTAATTGCTGAGAGAAACACCGATTTACATTACCAGTAATAAAGTGTTTAGTGCAGGGGTCTCGAACTCAATTTACCTGGGGGCCGCTAGAGGCCGAGTCTGGGTGAGACTGGGCCGCATCAGGATTTCCACAAGAAAAGCACTGATAAAACATTCCAACGTTATCAAATATCTTTATTTTTTAACAAAAAATAATGAATTAAATAAATTAACTTAAAGATGAATAAAAAATAAATCAATCAGTAATACAAAACCAAATAATACTAATGAGCATACAGTAGATATACACTGGCTGGCTAAGTAGAGAAAATGAATTATTTTTATTCCGTTTCAAATGTCTGTATTAACAGCTCTTTAACCTTTAACTTTCTGAACTTGAATGGAACATTGAACATGAAATATTCTGAACACGGCTTCTCTTGCCTACTCCTTGCTGCTAGAGACCTGGCAGCGCTTCTTCTCACATAGTCACATTTGGCTTGAGGGAGGAAGCAGTGGAGACCCTCAGTAGAGCTTGAAGATGCTCATCAGTAAGTCTGGACCTGTACTTGGACTTATTGAAGTTCAAGGTGGAGAAGAGCTTCTCACACAAGTATGTGCTCCCAAAAAGGCACATGGTCCGCTTGAACCTTCGGGAAAGTTCAGTGAAGCTGGGGGTCAACTCTCTCAAAAATTGCCCAAGCTTGTCTGCTTCTCCACTCACCTCCCTGAACTTGGCTTTGAGTGCAGAGTTGCACTGCAGGTCAATGAGCTCCATTTGAAGCTCAGGAGGGGCATCTTGCACATCAAAGGAGAAGGGGTCTGCAAAAATTTGAAATGTGGCTTTGTGTGTCTTGAAGTCTGCAAATCTGTGATCAAATTCCTCCTGTAGCTTCGAAATGGCCTCAACATACTTCTCACCACTGAATGGTGTGCCTGCATCCACGAGAGCCTTGCATGCTGGGAAATGGCAAAGGTTTGTCTGAGAGAGCTGGGCTTTCCATAACACAAGTTTAGTGCAGAATGCTCTCACGTTGTCATAGGCAGCACTGACAAGTTGCCCCTGGCCTTGTAGCTTCTTGTTCAGTACATTAAGCTCATGTGTGATATCAACAAGAAAAGCCAAGTCCATGAGCCATTTGGGATCACTTAGCACAGGATCAATCAACTCACAAACGGCGTAGCTAGCTTTGACTGCTGCATTACTGTCTTTGGTAGCCTTCTTGAAGAGATCCTGTTGCCTCAGAAGACGTGTTTTAAGACTGGCAACCTGGTTGGCTCTCTCATCCCCCTGGTATTTTTCGTACTCCTCAGCATATCTCGTAGTACAATTACGTTTCAAATTGTATTCCTTGTGCACCGCAACTTTTTCAGTGTAAATGAGACACGTCGGGGTGCCCCTGTGTTCAACAAAGAAATATTGCACTCCCCACTTTTCTTGAAACTGTCTGTGCTCATCACCGACCTTTCTCTTCACGGTAGGCTTTGAAAGAGACATCTCTGGGGCTCTGTAATATGTTTTTCCACTTGGAATGAGTCTCGGGTTGATCTTTCACATTCAGTCGCGCGGGTTTGTGGCGCATGTGCACTTTCGCTCTCCGTTTCAATCGCGGAGATGGCTACAGACACTGACACAGGCTGGATCACGGATCATAGCGCCTCATTCAGTTCTATGCTGAGAGCAGCGGAGGAGTGTGCGCGCCGAGCGGAGTGATCGGCCTCACGGCTTCTCCTCCGCCCAGCTGATTGGAGGAATGAATGAGTGAGTGAGCGAGGCACTGGACAGCCCGGCCGATGTCCCGCCCTCCAGAGCCGTATACCTCACCGTGATTGGTTCATTCAGCTCCGAACCAAAGTTCCCTCTAATTTTTTGTTGGTCTGAGCAGAAAGACAACCTTCCTGAGCGCACTGAGTACCAGTGTGAGCGACATCATCGGTATTCGGATGATTCGCCTAAAGACGTTTCGCCGACGGACGTTTGACAGACGGGCAGGTCGCCGAATGGACGTTCCACCGAACGTTCATTCGGCCGAACGGAGGTTTCGCCGAAACGGGATTCGAACGCTCGCCCCGCCGGATCGTGTGTGTACAAGTTTTTCAACCTCGGCCCGCGGGCCATATACGGCCCGTTAGGATTTTTAATCCGGCCCGCCGCCGGTGTTGTCCAAATTATAGTAAAAATCAATGTTCGTCTACCATCAATGGCAGTCCGGGAATAAGCACTCTTGGGCAGGCAGATGTAGCAGAACCGAGCCGTAAAATGACAGCAATCGGGTCAAATCCATCCTAAAACAGCATTTAATGATTAAATACAAATACTGGATGATATCGCGATGGAGGCAAAAAAACGTCTATAGACGTCCATTCGCCAAACGGCTCAAAATGCTCTCAAATTCGGTCAAATCTAGCTGAAAACAGCGTTTAATGATTAAATACAAATACCAGTATTTGTATTTAATCATTAAACTAACAAATACTAGTACGACCTGTCCGTCTGTCAAACGTCCGTCGGCGAAACGTCTTTAGGCGAATCATCCGGTCACGACATCATCATTGCTCGCTATCGGCACACCAGTGCATGTCAATGTTCCCTCTAATTTTTCATGTAAAACATGCTGTAAAACAAGAAAAACATGAGTGGACAGAGCTACTGCCACTGGCTGCCACTTAAACGGCGCCATCATGGGGTAAAAAAAAAAAAAAAAAAAAAAAAAAAAAAAAAAAAAAAAAAAAAAAAAAAAAAAAAAAAAAAATCGATCTTTCATATTAAGACGGGGGCCGCAAATTATCGTCCCGAGGGCCGCAGTTGGCCCGCGGGCCGCAAGTTTGAGACCCCTGGTTTAGTGGGACAACGGGCAAAATACAAAATGACCTGATCACTGCTATTGCTGAATTTATGGTGGGAGATCAGAAGGGAGGTTAATAAAGCACCGTTTTTGTCTAAATGGATGAGACGACAGACGCGGGTAACGCAGCCCCGCTCGCTCTGATATTTGGTGAGTAAAATGTGGCTCATTAATAAAGCACCGTTTTTGTCTAAATGGATGAGACGACAGACGCGGGTAATGCAGGCCCGCTCGCTCTGATATTTGGTGAGTAAAATGTGGCTCATCTCTTCTCATTTTCTGAACCGCTTTATCCTCATTAGGGTCGCAAGGGGTGCTGGAGCCTATCCCAGCTGTCTCCGGGCCACAGGCGGGGGACACCCTGAATCGGTGGCCAGCCGATCGCAGGGCACAAGGAGACGGACAACCATGCACACTCACACCCATACCTAGGGGCAATTTAGAGTGTCCAATCAGCCTACCATGCATGTTTTAGCAATGTGGGAGGAAACCAGAGTACCCGGAGGAAACCCACGCAGAACATGCAAACTCCACACAGGTGGACCCACCTGGACTTGAACTCAGGACCCCAGAGCTGTGAGACTGACGCGCTAACCACTCGCTCTACTGGGCCGCTGTAAAATGTTGCTATTTTCCTAAATAATAATAATATTTTTTTCAGGTTATTTTTCCATACCGCCCATCCTCAAAAGGGTTGCGGAGGTTGCTGGAGCCTAACCCAGCTGTCTTCGGGCAAAAGGCAGACTACGTACACCTTAGACTGGTCGCCATTCAGCTGTAGGGCATTCAGAGAGACTAAGGACCATAGCAATCATACAACCACCAGTGGGAATTGAGCCCACACCTACCTGCACCAATATCAGGCGAGAGAACCTCTACACCACATGGCGGCTCAGGTTATATTTATGCTTTTTTATATGTATCAGCTCTAGCCGCAGAAAAAGGTTTTATTGCCACTCATTCATTCATTTTCTGAACCGCTTTATCCTCACTAGGGTCCAGCTGACTCCGGGCCAGAGGCAGGGGACACCCTGAATCGGTCAGCCAATAGCAGGGCACGAGTAGACGGACAACCGTTCACTCTCACACTCCTACCTGGGGGAAATTTAGAGTGTCCAATCAGCCTACCATGCATGTTTTTGGAATGTGGAAGGAAACCGGAGCGAGCACCTGGGGAAAACTGACCCAAGCCCAAGAGAACATGGAAACTCCACACAGTGAGGACCCACCTGGGACTAAATCCTCAACTCCAGAACTCTAAGGCCAACGCCCTCGCACATCCGTAAGTATAGGAACCAAACGTATCTTGTCCAGTCAGTGTATCCCCTATGTATGTAATCTCTGGATATTTTCTTGTCAAAGGCATGTGTGGATGAGTTGATGGAGAAGAACTCACCTGGAGCCTTGAGATTCCATCATCACTGTGTTATGCGGTAAGACAAGTTACTCTTCAGACACGTTTTCACTTATAATATGTATTTAATTTTGTGTATATTGCAAACATTTGGAGTTAAAGCACATGAAATAGTCCAGAGGTAATTAAAAGCTATTTACACAGTCAGTTTACATATTGTTAGAATTATTATTCACACTGACTGAGAATACACTGCTCATACATACAGTATATAGCTTATATTTTAGCAAATGAGGTTTAAGCAAAAATATTGCTAAAAAAATATAGCTACCATTGTTCAATTTTGGGGATTTGTAACTTTCTTTTTCTGTAGCAACAATAATACCTCAGCGAAAACTACACACACATTTTTTTCATGACATACACCGCACTATTGTAAACATTCATTTAGCTAAAGCCTGATTGTTGGCCCACAAACGCTGCGATTGAACTTTTTCTGTTCCACTTGTAAGCACATGTACCAAAGCCTTAGCCCATTAACAATTTTCTCTGCCATCGACATTTTTTTTCCCCATCTCTTTTTTTCATTCAGTCACATGCAGCCAAAGGTTAAATTAACTCATTAGCTACCACTGGTGGGAATGGACACACAAGATCTACTTTCAAAATGAACTTTTTTACATTAACACCTCATTAACTTTGGCAATTTCTGACATTTAAAACACTGAAATGAACTCATTGGCAATTGTTGAATTACTGCCAGCCCCTCCCAATCCCAGTAGAGTGGACTGTGGCACTGAAACATGCTCACATTGGCATGAACACAGATGTAAAACCAACAAACATAAAGGCTAAAAATCCAAAGCTCACGTTTGGGGCATATTAAAGAGTAAAGGGTTGGAAATTGTGGTGTTCCAAAGACTAATATTTCTAATATGTTCTTGTTTTTTGCCAAAAGGGAAATCTAGCAACCATTTATTCTCTATAGAATTCCATTAGAAAGAGTTTGTTTCTCTTCATTATGGTGGTGACATCACTAATGGGGGAGAGAAAAAGATTATAGAAGTGTTGTACTTTATTTACTTGTATTCAGTCCTTTTTAAAACTTATTTTGACCAGGTTAAATGAGTTTATACCTAATGTCGACTTAAGACAGACAATCATTCTCTTTTTGAGCGTTGAAGTTTAGCTATCACATCTCTTTTCAGCAACATCGAAAAATTTCATTTTTTCCGAGTGAACAGATTCTCGGAGTTGCTTTATAGATGAAGCCATCTCATTCTCAGGGAAGAACTCGGCTGGGTCGAAAGTTTTGGTTATTTGTTTGGAAATCACAAATGTCTCTGTGCTCTCTTGCGATGTTTCGCGGACAATTTGTTTCTGCGATACAGTTCTCACGCTACTCTGAGAGCTCTCCACTTTCCATGATGACGACATTTGGCTAGCCTCACTGGTCGAATGGATCGTGGACAGAAGTTTAGCGTGATGTGATTCAGCGCCTACTTGCTTGGATGTAAGAATGTGGATTTTCTCTGACGCCAGTCTGAAAGTTTCCTCAGAGGAAGATGAAACCTCAGATGATAGGATGGTAATCTTTTCGGGTAAGTTTGGCTCGGTTGTGACAAACTCTGACCTGGTGGTGGTTGTCACCACGTTCATCTCATCGAGATCTGGAGGTAATTTCGGATCGGAAAATTTGATCATCACCTTTGTCGGAGAAGATGAGGGCAAGCTGACATACTCGCTTGTGACTGTTGAACTGATGTCAGCAAAGACGTCTGATGACTGCACCGAACAGGTAGGGCTCATGTCCTCCTGATGTTCTCTCGTTGGGCTTCTTTGTTCCTTCTGATCAACTGTTAGTGAGGTTTTGGCAGATTCTACAGGTGATGAGAGTCCAAATGTTGGAAACCTAAACCATCCCGTTCCTTCTGGACTTTTAGTGGCATTTTGCCTTGTTTCTGTGTTCTTTGTATGTTCTTCTTCCTTGAAGACATCTGAATGTTCTTCCACTTGTTCAGTTTTTGCCACATTCAAATCAGCCTCAGGGTTTTCTAGGACAACACCAGTTGATGTGGGATTGGCATCTCCATTCAGTTCAGCTTTCATCTCTCGTTGACTAGCTTTATGTTCTGTGTTTGGTGACCTACTTTGGCTTTCTGGTTTTTGGTGTGTAAATGTCAACTTTGGCATTTTGAAGGACGGCAGTTTGAATTTGCTTGGAGAGACAGGACTCACAACATTATTCTCTGGGCCTTTGCTCAGCTTTACATCAACCTCAACTTTTGGTAATTCCAGACCTGAAATGCTATTTTCCAACTGTTCAATGCCTTGATTTTTTATCTCGGCATCAACATCTGATAATTGTTTGATTTCTGCTCCTTCACCTTTTCTTGTGACTTTAACACATACTCCTTCAATGTCAATGCTGGCTGCTGCAAGAACCCGCTTTGCTTCATGGTCAGGTATCACCAGCTTAATGCGATCAATTTCATTATCTTGGTCTACATCAGGCACATCAACATGAATCTTTGAATGAGAACCTCCAAATTTAGGTAATTTAAAAGATGGTAATTTGAATTTTGATGGTGATCCTGCAACACTACTTTTTGGAGTTTCAATCTTAGCTCCTTCTATTTCTCCATCATCAAATGTCAGTTTCTTTTCAGCATCTAGGAGTGGGATATCTCTATCTTTCTGAGGTGTCGGTAGTTTAATGTCAACATCAGGGACATCAACTTCAGCTTTTGGGAGTCTAATCTCTCCATCTTTCTTTGATATATCAATGTCTGGCCCTTTTACGTTTGGCATGGAGATGCCAAACGTTGGCATCTTCTCCTTACCGTGAATATTGCCATCTACTTCTGGTCTTTCAAAATTTACCTTTGGTGAACCGATTTCTACTTTCCCTTCTGAAAGAGAAACATCAACATCTGTGAGACCAATGTCAATTTTGGAGTCTTTGGTTAGTGAAAATTTGGGAAATGAGATTGTTGGTAGTTTGAATTTCAATGGAGATTCTTCAACAGTAGCTGGTTGTGGATTAATTTTCAAAGTTTGAATTTCCAGTTTAGCCGAAGGTATTTTAATGTGAACATCTGGGGATTTAACTTCTTTTTCTGGAAGTTTGATTTCTTCGTCCAACTTTGATGAGTTTATGTCAATATTTGGCACTTTAATTTTTGACATGTCAAATTGTGGCATTTTAAACTGGCTTTCCTGAACATCTACACAGACATCAACTGCTGTTTTTTGATATGCCAGTTCAGGTGAAGTGATTTCCATTTTATTTTTTGGAATAGAAACATCAATATCTGGGAGACCGATGTCAACTTCATATTCTTTGCTACTTTGCTTGGTTAATGAGAGTTTGGGAAAGGAGAATTTAGACCTTTTAATTTTGACATTAACATTTGCATCAGGATCAGGAAGTGCTGGTTCAACGTTTAATTCTGGCGATTTTATATCTGTGCGGTCTATCTTGATGTCTTTGTTCAATTCTCCACTGACCTGTGGCAAAGCCACCCCTAATTTTGGTAATCCATCTTTCTTTGATAAGCTTATGTCAATGTCTGGCCCTTTTACTTTTGGCATGGAGATGCCAAACTTTGGCATTTTAAACGTAGTTTCCTTACCATCTATATCGACATCTACTTCTGGTGTTTGAAACTCCACTTCAGGTGACATTATTGTCATTTCCCCTTCTGGAAGATCCATCTTAATTTCTCCCTCTTTGCTACTAGGCTTCTTTAATGAGAATTTGGGAAATGAGATTGTTGGTAGTTTAAATTTTGACGGAGATCCTTCAACACTGCCTTGTCCTTCAATTTCTGGAGCTTCAATTTCTACTTGAGCTGATGGTGATTTCACTTCAAATTCCGGTAGTTCAACTTCTCCTTCTGGAAGCTTGATCTCCCCATCTTTCTTCGATAAGCTTATGTCAATATCTGGCCCTTTTACTTTTGGCATGGAGATGCCAAACTCTGGCATTTTAAACGTAGTTTCCTTACCATCTATACTGACATCTACTTCTGGTGTTTGAAAATCCACTTCAGGTGACTTTATTTTCATTTCCCCTTCTGGAAGATCCATCTTAATTTCTCCCTCTTTGCTACCTTGCTTCTTTAATGAGAATTTGGGAAATGAGATTGTTGGTAGTTTAAATTTGGATGGAGATCCTTCAACACTGCCTTGTCCTTCAATTTTTGGAGCTTCAATTTCACCTTGAGCTGATGGTGATTTCACTTCAAATTCTGGGAGTTCAACTTCTCCTTCTGGAAGCTTGATCTCTCCATCTTTCTTCGATAAGCTTATGTCAATATTCGGCCCTTTTACTTTTGGCATGGAAATGCCAAACTTTGGCATTTTAAACGTAGTTTCTTTACCATCTATACTGACATCTACTTCTGGTGTTTGAAACTCCACTTCAGGTGACTTTATTGACATGTCCCCTTCTGGAAGATCCATCCTAATTTCTCCCTCTTTGCTACCTTGCTTCTTTAATGAGAATTTGGGAAATGAGATTGTTGGTAGTTTAAATTTTGATGGAGATCCTTCAACACTGCCTTGTCCTTCAATTTTTGGAGCTTCAATTTCTACTTGAGCTGATGGTAATTTCACTTCAAATTCTGGGAGTTCAACTTCTCCTTCTGGAAGCTTGATCTCTCCATCTTTCTTCGATAAGCTTATGTCAATATTCGGCCCTTTTACTTTTGGCATGGAAATGCCAAACTTTGGCATTTTAAACGTAGTTTCTTTACCATCTATACTGACATCTACTTCTGGTGTTTGAAACTCCACTTCAGGTGACTTTATTGACATGTCCCCTTCTGGAAGATCCATCCTAATTTCTCCCTCTTTGCTACCTTGCTTCTTTAATGAGAATTTGGGAAATGAGATTGTTGGTAGTTTAAATTTTGATGGAGATCCTTCAACACTGCCTTGTCCTTCAATTTTTGGAGCTTCAATTTCTACTTGAGCTGATGGTAATTTCACTTCAAATTCTGGGAGTTCAACTTCTCCTTCTGGAAGCTTGATCTCTCCATCTTTCTTCGATAAGCTTATGTCAATATCTGGCCCTTTTACTTTTGGCATGGAGATGCCAAACTTTGGCATTTTAAACGTAGTTTCCTTACCATCTACACTGACATCTACTTCTGGTGTTTGAAACTCCACTTCAGGTGACTTTATTTTCATTTCCCCTTCTGGAAGATCCATCCTAATTTCTCCCTCTTTGCTACCTTGCTTCTTTAATGAGAATTTGGGAAATGAGATTGTTGGTAGTTTAAATTTTGACGGAGATCCTTCAACACTGCCTTGTCCTTCAATTTTTGGAGCTTCAATTTCTACTTGAGCTGATGGTAATTTCACTTCAAATTCTGGGAGTTCAACTTCTCCTTCTGGAAGCTTGATCACTCCATCTTTCTTCGATAAGCTTATGTCAATATCTGGCCCTTTTACTTTTGGCATGGAGATGCCAAACTTTGGCATTTTAAACGTAGTTTCCTTACCATCTACACTGACATCTACTTCTGGTGTTTGAAACTCCACTTCAGGTGACTTTATTTTCATTTCCCCTTCTGGAAGATCCATCTTAATTTCTCCCTCTTTGCTACCTTGCTTCTTTAATGAGAATTTGGGAAATGAGATTGTTGGTAGTTTAAATTTTGATGGAGATCCTTCAACACTGCCTTGTCCTTCAATTTTTGGAGCTTCAATTTCTACTTGAGCTGATGGTAATTTCACTTCAAATTCTGGGAATTCAACTTCTCCTTCTGGAAGCTTGATCACTCCATCTTTCTTCGATAAGCTTATGTCAATATCTGGCCCTTTTACTTTTGGCATGGAGATGCCAAACTTTGGCATTTTAAACGTAGTTTCCTTACCATCTACACTGACATCTACTTCTGGTGTTTGAAACTCCACTTCAGGTGACTTTATTTTCATTTCCCCTTCTGGAAGATCCATCTTAATTTCTCCCTCTTTGCTACCTTGCTTCTTTAATGAGAATTTGGGAAATGAGATTGTTGGTAGTTTAAATTTTGATGGAGATCCTTCAACACTGCCTTGTCCTTCAATTTTTGGAGCTTCAATTTCACCTTGAGCTGATGGTGATTTCACTTCAAATTCTGGGAGTTCAACTTCTCCTTCTGGAAGCTTGATCTCTCCATCTTTCTTCGATAAGCTTATGTCAATATCCGGCCCTTTTACTTTTGGCATGGAAATGCCAAACTTTGGCATTTTAAACGTAGTTTCTTTACCATCTATACTGACATCTACTTCTGGTGTTTGAAACTCCACTTCAGGTGACTTTATTTTCATTTCCCCTTCTGGAAGATCCATCCTAATTTCTCCCTCTTTGCTACCTTGCTTCTTTAATGAGAATTTGGGAAATGAGATTGTTGGTAGTTTAAATTTTGATGGAGATCCTTCAACACTGCCTTGTCCTTCAATTTTTGGAGCTTCAATTTCTACTTGAGCTGATGGTAATTTCACTTCAAATTCTGGGAGTTCAACTTCTCCTTCTGGAAGCTTGAACTCTCCATCTTTCTTCGATAAGCTTATGTCAATATCTGGCCCTTTTACTTTTGGCATGGAGATGCCAAACTTTGGCATTTTAAACGTAGTTTCCTTACCATCTACACTGACATCTACTTCTGGTGTTTTAAACTCCACTTCAGGTGACTTTATTGACATTTCCCCTTCTGGAAGATCCATCTTAATTTCTCCCTCTTTGTTACTTTGCTTCTTTAATGAGAATTTGGGAAATGAGATTGTTGGTAGTTTAAATTTTGACGGAGATCCTTCAACACTGCCTTGTCCTTCAATTTTTGGAGCGTCAATTTCTACTTGAGCTGATGGTGATTTCACTTCAAATTCCGGTAGTTCAACTTCTCCTTCTGGAAGCTTGATCTCTCCATCTTTCTTCGATAAGCTTATGTCAATATCTGGCCCTTTTACTTTTGGCCTGGAGATGCCAAACTTTGGCATTTTAAACGTAGTTTCCTTACCATCTACACTGACATCTACTTCTGGTGTTTGAAACTCCACTTCAGGTGACTTTATTTTCATTTCCCCTTCTGGAAGATCCATCTTAATTTCTCCCTCTTTGCTACTTTGCTTCTTTAATGAGAATTTGGGAAATGAGATTGTTGGTAGTTTAAATTTTGACGGAGATCCTTCAACACTGCCCTGTCCTTCAATTTTTGAAGGGTCAATTTCTACTTGAGCTGATGGTAATTTCGCTTCAAATTTCGGGAGTTCAACTTCTCCTTCTGGAAGCTTGAACTCTCCATCTTTCTTCGATAAGCTTATGTCAATATCTGGCCCTTTTACTTTTGGCATGGAGATGCCAAACTTTGGCATTTTAAATGTAGTTTCCTTACCATCTACACTGACATCTACTTCTGGTGTTTGAAACTCCACTTCAGGTGACTTTATTTTCATTTCCCCTTCTGGAAGATCCATTTTAATTTCTCCCTCTTTGCTACTTTGCTTCTTTAATGAGAATTTGGGAAATGAGATTGTTGGTAGTTTAAATTTTGACGGAGATCCTTCAACACTGCCTTGTCCTTCAATTTTTGGAGCGTCAATTTCTACTTGAGCTGATGGTAATTTCACTTCAAATTCTGGGAGTTCAACTTCTCCTTCTGGAAGCTTGATCTCTCCATCTTTCTTCGATAAGCTTATGTCAATATCTGGCCCTTTTACTTTTGGCATGGAGATGCCAAACTTTGGCATTTTAAACGTAGTTTCCTTACCATCTACACTGACATCTACTTCTGGTGTTTGAAACTCCACTTCAGGTGACTTTATTGACATTTCCCCTTCTGGAAGATCCATCTTAATTTCTCCCTCTTTGCTACTTTGCTTCTTTAATGAGAATTTGGGAAATGAGATTGTTGGTAGTTTAAATTTTGACGGAGATCCTTCAACACTGCCTTGGCCTTCAATTTTTGGAGCTTCAATTTCTACTTGAGCTGATGGTAATTTCACTTCAAATTCCGGGAGTTCAACTTCTCCTTCTGGAAGCTTGATCTCTCCATCTTTCTTCGATAAGCTTATGTCAATATCTGGCCCTTTTACTTTTGGCATGGAGATGCCAAACTTTGGCATTTTAAACGTAGTTTCCTTACCATCTACACTGACATCTACTTCTGGTGTTTGAAACTCCACTTCAGGTGACTTTATTGACATTTCCCCTTCTGGAAGATCCATCTTAATTTCTCCCTCTTTGCTACTTTGCTTCTTTAATGAGAATTTGGGAAATGAGATTGTTGGTAGTTTAAATTTTGACGGAGATCCTTCAACACTGCCTTGGCCTTCAATTTTTGAAGGGTCAATTTCTACTTGAGCTGATGGTAATTTCACTTCAAATTCCGGGAGTTCAACTTCTCCTTCTGGAAGCTTGAACTCTCCATCTTTCTTCGATAAGCTTATGTCAATATCTGGCCCTTTTACTTTTGGCATGGAGATGCCAAACTTTGGCATTTTAAACGTAGTTTCCTTACCATCTACACTGACATCTACTTCTGGTGTTTGAAACTCCACTTCAGGTGACTTTATTGACATGTCCCCTTCTGGAAGATCCATCTTAATTTCTCCCTCTTTGCTACTTTGCTTCTTTAATGAGAATTTGGGAAATGAGATTGTTGGTAGTTTAAATTTTGACGGAGATCCTTCAACACTGCCTTGTCCTTCAATTTTTGGAGCGTCAATTTCTACTTGAGCTGATGGTAATTTCACTTCAAATTCTGGGAGTTCAACTTCTCCTTCTGGAAGCTTGATCTCTCCATCTTTCTTCGATAAGCTTATGTCAATATCTGGCCCTTTTACTTTTGGCAAGGAGATGCCAAACTTTGTCATTTTAAACGTAGTTTCCTTACCATCTACTTCTGGTGTTTGAAACTCCACTTCAGGTGACTTTATTGACATTTCCCCTTCTGGAAGATCCATCTTAATTTCTCCCTCTTTGCTACTTTGCTTCTTTAATGAGAATTTGGGAAATGAGATTGTTGGTAGTTTAAATTTTGATGGAGATCCTTCAACACTGCCTTGGCCTTCAATTTTTGGAGCTTCAATTTCTACTTGAGCTGATGGTAATTTCACTTCAAATTCCGGGAGTTCAACTTCTCCTTCTGGAAGCTTGATCTCTCCATCTTTCTTCGATAAGCTTATGTCAATATCTGGCCCTTTTACTTTTGGCATGGAGATGCCAAACTTTGGCATTTTAAACGTAGTTTCCTTACCATCTACACTGACATCTACTTCTGGTGTTTGAAACTCCACTTCAGGTGACTTTATTGACATTTCCCCTTCTGGAAGATCCATCTTAATTTCTCCCTCTTTGCTACTTTGCTTCTTTAATGAGAATTTGGGAAATGAGATTGTTGGTAGTTTAAATTTTGACGGAGATCCTTCAACACTGCCTTGGCCTTCAATTTTTGAAGGGTCAATTTCTACTTGAGCTGATGGTAATTTCACTTCAAATTCCGGGAGTTCAACTTCTCCTTCTGGAAGCTTGAACTCTCCATCTTTCTTCGATAAGCTTATGTCAATATCTGGCCCTTTTACTTTTGGCATGGAGATGCCAAACTTTGGCATTTTAAACGTAGTTTCCTTACCATCTACACTGACATCTACTTCTGGTGTTTGAAACTCCACTTCAGGTAACTTTATTGACATTTCCCCTTCTGGAAGATCCATCTTAATGTCTCCCTCTTTGCTACTTTGCTTCTTTAATGAGAATTTGGGAAATGAGATTGCTGGTAGTTTAAATTTTGACGGAGATCCTTCAACACTGCCCTGTCCTTCAATTTTTGGAGCGTCAATTTCTGCTTGAGCTGATGGTAATTTCGCTTCAAATTTCGGGAGTTCAACTTCTCCTTCTGGAAGCTTGAACTCTCCATCTTTCTTCGATAAGCTTATGTCAATATCTGGCCCTTTTACTTTTGGCATGGAGATGCCAAACTTTGGCATTTTAAACGTAGTTTCCTTACCATCTACACTGACATCTACTTCTGGTGTTTGAAACTCCACTTCAGGTGACTTTATTGACATTTCCCCTTCTGGAAGATCCATCTTAATGTCTCCCTCTTTGCTACTTTGCTTCTTTAATGAGAATTTGGGGAATGAGATTGTTGGTAGTTTAAATTTTGACGGAGATCCTTCAACACTGCCTTGGCCTTCAATTTTTGGAGCTTCAATTTCTACTTGAGCTGATGGTAATTTCACTTCAAATTCCGGGAGTTCAACCTCTCCTTCTGGAAGCTTGAACTCTCCATCTTTCTTCGATAAGCTTATGTCAATATCTGGACCTTTTACTTTTGGCATGGAGATGCCAAACCTTGGCATTTTAAACGTATTTTCCTTACCATCTACACTGACATCTACTTCTGGTGATTGAAACTCCACTTCAGGTGACTTTATTGACATTTCCCCTTCTGGAAGATCCATCTTCATTTCTCCCTCTTTGCTACTTTGCTTCTTTAATGAGAATTTGGGAAATGAGATTGTTGGTAGTTTAAATTTTGACGGAGATCCTTCAACACTGCCCTGTCCTTCAATTTTTGAAGGGTCAATTTCTACTTGAGCTGATGGTAATTTCGCTTCAAATTTCGGGAGTTCAACTTCTCCTTCTGGAAGCTTGAACTCTCCATCTTTCTTCGATAAGCTTATGTCAATATCTGGCCCTTTTACTTTTGGCATGGAGATGCCAAACTTTGGCATTTTAAATGTAGTTTCCTTACCATCTACACTGACATCTACTTCTGGTGTTTGAAACTCCACTTCAGGTGACTTTATTGACATGTCCCCTTCTGGAAGATCCATCTTAATCTCTCCCTCTTTGCTACTTTGCTTCTTTAATGAGAATTTGGGAAATGAGATTGTTGGTAGTTTAAATTTTGACGGAGATCCTTCAACACTGCCTTGTCCTTCAATTTTTGGAGCGTCAATTTCTACTTGAGCTGATGGTAATTTCACTTCAAATTCTGGGAGTTCAACTTCTCCTTCTGGAAGCTTGATCTCTCCATCTTTCTTCGATAAGCTTATGTCAATATCTGGCCCTTTTACTTTTGGCATGGAGATGCCAAACTTTGGCATTTTAAACGTAGTTTCCTTACCATCTACACTGACATCTACTTCTGGTGTTTGAAACTCCACTTCAGGTGACTTTATTGACATGTCCCCTTCTGGAAGATCCATCTTAATTTCTCCCTCTTTGCTACTTTGCTTCTTTAATGAGAATTTGGGAAATGAGATTGTTGGTAGTTTAAATTTTGACGGAGATCCTTCAACACTGCCTTGGCCTTCAATTTTTGGAGCTTCAATTTCTACTTGAGCTGATGGTAATTTCACTTCAAATTCCGGGAGTTCAACCTCTCCTTCTGGAAGCTTGAACTCTCCATCTTTCTTCGATAAGCTTATGTCAATATCTGGACCTTTTACTTTTGGCATGGAGATGCCAAACCTTGGCATTTTAAACGTATTTTCCTTACCATCTACACTGACATCTACTTCTGGTGATTGAAACTCCACTTCAGGTGACTTTATTGACATTTCCCCTTCTGGAAGATCCATCTTCATTTCTCCCTCTTTGCTACTTTGCTTCTTTAATGAGAATTTGGGAAATGAGATTGTTGGTAGTTTAAATTTTGACGGAGATCCTTCAACACTGCCCTGTCCTTCAATTTTTGAAGGGTCAATTTCTACTTGAGCTGATGGTAATTTCGCTTCAAATTTCGGGAGTTCAACTTCTCCTTCTGGAAGCTTGAACTCTCCATCTTTCTTCGATAAGCTTATGTCAATATCTGGCCCTTTTACTTTTGGCATGGAGATGCCAAACTTTGGCATTTTAAATGTAGTTTCCTTACCATCTACACTGACATCTACTTCTGGTGTTTGAAACTCCACTTCAGGTGACTTTATTGACATGTCCCCTTCTGGAAGATCCATCTTAATCTCTCCCTCTTTGCTACTTTGCTTCTTTAATGAGAATTTGGGAAATGAGATTGTTGGTAGTTTAAATTTTGACGGAGATCCTTCAACACTGCCTTGTCCTTCAATTTTTGGAGCGTCAATTTCTACTTGAGCTGATGGTAATTTCACTTCAAATTCTGAGAGTTCAACTTCTCCTTCTGGAAGCTTGATCTCTCCATCTTTCTTCGATAAGCTTATGTCAATATCTGGCCCTTTTACTTTTGGCATGGAGATGCCAAACTTTGGCATTTTAAACGTAGTTTCCTTACCATCTACACTGACATCTACTTCTGGTGTTTGAAACTCCACTTCAGGTGACTTTATTGACATGTCCCCTTCTGGAAGATCCATCTTAATTTCTCCCTCTTTGCTACTTTGCTTCTTTAATGAGAATTTGGGAAATGAGATTGTTGGTAGTTTAAATTTTGACGGAGATCCTTCAACACTGCCTTGTCCTTCAATTTTTGGAGCTTCAATTTCTACTTGAGCTGATGGTAATTTCACTTCAAATTCTGGGAGTTCAACTTCTCCTTCTGGAAGCTTGATCTCTCCATCTTTCTTCGATAAGCTTATGTCAATATCTGGACCTTTTACTTTTGGCATGGAGATGCCAAACCTTGGCATTTTAAACGTATTTTCCTTACCATCTACACTGACATCTACTTCTGGTGATTGAAACTCCACTTCAGGTGACTTTATTGACATTTCCCCTTCTGGAAGATCCATCTTCATTTCTCCCTCTTTGCTACTTTGCTTCTTTAATGAGAATTTGGGAAATGAGATTGTTGGTAGTTTAAATTTTGACGGAGATCCTTCAACACTGCCTTGGCCTTCAATTTTTGGAGCTTCAATTTCTACTTGAGCTGATGGTAATTTCACTTCAAATTCCGGGAGTTCAACTTCTCCTTCTGGAAGCTTAAACTCTCCATCTTTCTTCGATAAGCTTATGTCAATATCGGGCCCTTTTACTTTTGGCATGGAGATGCCAAACTTTGGCATTTTAAACTTATGTTCCTTACCATCTATATCGACATCTACTTCTGGTGTGTGAAACTCCACATCAGGGGACTTTATTGTCATTTCCCCTTCTGGAAGATCTATCTCAATTTCTCCTTCTTTTCTACTTTGCTTACTTAATGATAATTTGGGAAATGAGATTGTTGGTAATTTAAATTTTGACGGAGATCCTTCAACACTACCCTGTCCTTCAATTTTTGGAGCGTCAATTTCTACTTGAGCTGATGGTAATTTCGCTTCAAATTTCGGGAGTTCAACTTCTCCTTCTGGAAGCTTGAACTCTCCATCTTTCTTCGATAAGCTTATGTCAATATCTGGCCCTTTTACTTTTGGCATGGAGATTCCAAACTTTGGCATTTTAAACTTATGTTCCTTACCATCTATATCAACATCTACTTTTGGTGTGTGAAACTCCACCTCAGGGGACTTTATTTTCATTTCCCCTTCTGGAAGATCTATCTCAATTTCTCCTTCTTTGCTACTTTGCTTCTTTAATGAGAATTTGGGAAATGAGATTGTTGGTAGTTTAAATTTTGACGGAGATCCTTCAACACTGCTTTGTCCTTCAATTTTTGGAGCTTCAATTTCTACTTGAGCTGATGGTGATTTCACTTCAAATTCTGGGAGTTCAACTTCCCCTTCTGGAAGCTTGAACTCTCTATCTTTCTTCGATAAGCTTATGTCAATATCTGGCCCTTTTACTTTTGGCATGGAGATTCCAAACTTTGGCATTTTAAACTTATGTTCCTTACCATCTATATCGACATCTACTTCTGGTGTGTGAAACTCCACATCAGTGGACTTTATTTTCATTTCACCTTCTGGAAGATCTAGCTCAATTTCTCCTTCTTTGCTACTTTGCTTCTTTAATGAGAATTTGGGAAATGAGATTGTTGGTAGTTTAAATTTTGACGGAGATCCTTC
The DNA here is from genome assembly GCF_051989625.1 of Stigmatopora argus. NCBI lineage: Eukaryota > Metazoa > Chordata > Actinopteri > Syngnathiformes > Syngnathidae > Stigmatopora > Stigmatopora argus. The sequence continues at coordinate 14,471,862 of NC_135401.1, forward strand.
AACACTGCCTTGGCCTTCAATTTTTGGAGCTTCAATTTCTACTTGAGCTGATGGTAATTTCACTTCAAATTCCGGGAGTTCAACCTCTCCTTCTGGAAGCTTGAACTCTCCATCTTTCTTCGATAAGCTTATGTCAATATCTGGCCCTTTTACTTTTGGCATGGAGATGCCAAACTTTGGCATTTTAAACTTATGTTCCTTACCATCTATATCGACATCTACTTCTTGTGTGTGAAACTCCACTTCAGGGGACTTTATTTCCATTTCTCCTTCTGGAAGATCTATCTCAATTTCTCCTTCTTTTCTACTTTGCTTTTTTAATGATAATTTGGGAAATGAGATTGTTGGTAGTTTAAATTTTGACGGAGATCCTTCAACACTGCCTTGTCCTTCAATTTTTGGAGCTTCAATTTCTACTTGGGCTGATGGTAATTTCACTTCAAATTCCGGGAGTTCAACTTCTCCTTCTGGAAGCTTGAACTCTCCATCTTTTTTCGATAAGCTTATGTCAATATCTGGCCCTTTTACTTTTGGCATGGAGATTCCAAACTTTGGCATTTTAAACTTATGTTCCTTACCATCTATATCAACATCTACTTTTGGTGTGTGAAACTCCACCTCAGGGGACTTTATTTCCATTTCCCCTTCTGGAAGATCTATCTCAATTTCTCCTTCTTTGCTACTTTGCTTTTTTAATGATAATTTGGGAAATGAGATTGTTGGTAGTTTAAATTTTGACGGAGATCCTTCAACACTGCTTTGTCCTTCAATTTTTGGAGCTTCAATTTCTACTTGAGCTGATGGTGATTTCACTTCAAATTCTGGGAGTTTAACTTCCCCTTCTGGAAGCTTGAACTCTCTATCTTTCTTCGATAAGCTTATGTCAATATCTGGCCCTTTTACTTTTGGCATGGAGATTCCAAACTTTGGCATTTTAAACTTATGTTCCTTACCATCTATATCGACATCTACTTCTGGTGTGTGAAACTCCACATCAGTGGACTTTATTTTCATTTCACCTTCTGGAAGATCTAGCTCAATTTCTCCTTCTTTGCTACTTTGCTTCTTTAATGAGAATTTGGGAAATGCGATTGTTGGTAGTTTAAATTTTGACGGAGATCCTTCAACACTGCCCTGTCCTTCAATTTTTGGAGCTTCAATTTCTACTTGGGCTGATGGTAATTCCACTTCAAATTCTGGGAGTTCAACTTCTCCTTCTGGAAGCTTGAACTCTCCATCTTTCTTCGATAAGCTTATGTCAATATCTGGCCCTTTTACTTTTGGCATGGAGATTCCAAACTTTGGCATTTTAAACTTATGTTCCTTACCATCTATATCCACATCTACTTCTGGTGTGTGAAACGCCAAATCAGGGGACTTTATTGTCATTTCCCCTTCTGGAAGATCCATCTTAATTTCTCCCTCTTTGCTACTTTGCCTCTTTAATGAGAATTTGGGAAATGAGATTGTTGGTAGTTTAAATTTTGACGGAGATCCTTCAACACTGCCTTGGCCTTCAATTTTTGGAGCTTCAATTTCTACTTGAGCTGATGGTAATTTCACTTCAAATTCCGGGAGTTCAACTTCTCCTTCTGGAAGCTTGAACTCTCCATCTTTCTTCGATAAGCTTATGTCAATATCTGGCCCTTTTACTTTTGGCATGGAGATGCCAAACTTTGGCATTTTAAACTTATGTTCCTTACCATCTATATCGACATCTACTTCCGGTGTGTGAAACTCCACATCAGGGGACTTTATTGTCATTTCCCCTTCTGGAAGATCCATCTTAATTTCTCCCTCTTTGCTACTTTGCTTCTTTAATGAGAATTTGGGAAATGAGATTGTTGGTAGTTTAAATGTTGATGGAGAACCTTCAACACTGCCTTGTCCTTCAATTTTTGGAGCTTCAATTTCTACTTGGGCTGATGGTAATTTCACTTCAAATTCCGGGAGTTCAACTTCTCCTTCTGGAAGCTTGAACTCTCCATCTTTCTTCGATAAGCTTATGTCAATATCTGGCCCTTTTACTTTTGGCATGGAGATTCCAAACTTTGGCATTTTAAACTTATGTTCCTCACCATCTATATCGACATCTACTTCTTGTGTGTGAAACTCCACTTCAGGGGACTTTATTTCCATGTCTCCTTCTGGAAGATCTATCTCAAGTTCTCCTTCTTTTCTACTTTGCTTTTTTAATGATAATTTGGGAAATGAGATTGTTGGTAGTTTAAATTTTGACGGAGATCCTTCAACACTGCTTTGTCCTTCAATTTTTGGAGCTTCAATTTCTACTTGAGCTGATGGTGATTTCACTTCAAATTCCGGGAGTTCAACTTCCCCTTCTGGAAGCTTGAACTCTCCATCTTTCTTCGATAAGCTTATGTCAATATCTGGACCTTTTACTTTTGGCATGGAGATTCCAAACTTTGGCATTTTAAACTTATGTTCCTTACCATCTATATCGACATCTACTTCTGGTGTGTGAAACTCCACTTCAGGGGACTTTATTTCCATTTCTCCTTCTGGAAGCTCTAGCTCAATTTCTCCTTCTTTTCTACTTTGCTTTTTTAATGATAATTTGGGAAATGAGATTGTTGGTAGTTTAAATTTGGATGGAGATCCTTCAACACTGCCTTGTCCTTCAATTTTTGGAGCGTCAATTTCTACTTGGGCTGATGGTAGTTCCACTTCAAATTCCGGGAGTTTAACTTCTCCTTCTGGAAGCTTGAACTCTCCATCTTTTTTCGATAAGCTTATGTCAATATCTGGCCCTTTTACTTTTGGCATGGAGATTCCAAACTTTGGTATTTTAAACGTAGTTTCCTTACCATCTATATTGACATCTACTTCTGGTGTGTGAAACTCAACTTCAGGTGACTTTATTTTCATTTCCCCTTCTGGAAGATCTATCTCAATTTCTGCTTCTTTGCTACTTTGGTTACTTAATGAGAATTTAATATTCTCTGTTTCAATGTCAATTTCAGGGGATTTAATTTCCACAGTACCAATGCTTTCTTTTACTTTATCTTCAGATAGTTGAAATTCACCTTTGTATTCATCTGAATGTTTTTTTGAAATGCTGAAATCAAAACTTGGTCCTTTGACCTCCGGCATGGAGAAACCAAGAGTGGGTAACTTCAACTTTGTTCCTTTCTTGTCACGTTCGTTTTCAATTATCATCATCTCTATTGAAGGTCGATCTGTCTCAATGCTCGGTTGTTCAATGCTAACTGCTAAAACTTCCTCAAATGTGTCTGGTTTGAGATGTTTGTCTCCGTCAGGTACTTCTTTAGAAATACTAGGAGAAACCACCCCAAATTTCGGTACTTTGAATGTCGGTCTCCAATGTTTTTTGGGCGTTTCCCTTGCTGCAACATCAATTTTAGGAGTTTTAATATCTCCTTCTACCGATAGCTCTTTTGTTTCCTTACAAGGAATTTTGAAATCAACTTCGGCTTCTTGAAGTGTTACAGAATTTTTGGCTATATTAAAATCAATTTCTGGTCCTTTAATTTTTCGCATGGAGATGCCAAATTTTGGCATTTTGAACTTTCCCCCTTTATGATCAATTTCAGCATACAAAGGTTCAGTATCTACTTCAGGTACTTCAAACTTTGCCTTAGCAATCCCAATATTCACTTCTCTGCCATTTACTGGAAGGTTTTGGATTTTTTCTTTATGCCTTACATCAAATTTCAATGCTTGTAATTCAGGTTTTTCAATGACAATCTTTTTCCTTAAATCATCAATTTGACGAATGTGTGCATCCACTTTGGGAGTCTCTGCAATTTTAATATCAATATTTGTGTCCTTGAGATTGAAATCAACATCTTTCTTTAGTTCAGTTTTTGCATTTGCTGGACTTAAATCCACCTCTGAGGCTTCTGCGAGATGAGCCACTGGTTCCTGCCCTGACTTTTTCCCATCTGTGTCCTTTTTCAAAAAGTTGACCTTGGGTTGTGGACCAGTGATTTCCAGCACCGTAACATCAGACGGGAGCATCTTAAATTTTTGTTCTTTTGCTTCCCGTTCTGTGGGCGACGCAGAAATGTCAACTGCCTGCTTCTCTTCAGGAATATTTTTGTAAACACCTAATTTAGCATCAGGTGATTTGCCTTTTCCATCAGTTTTTGATTGGCCTAAATTAATATCTGGACCTCTTAATGTAGGCAGTGAGGATTCAATTCTTGGCTGTTGGAATGGGCTTGCTTCTCTATCAAGTTCCCACTCGACAGGTGATTCAGTGGAATCAATGTATTCAAATTCACCAGTACTTGTCATTATCACTGCAGATGTTTCAGCTTTATGTGTTTTGACATCTGATTCTTGTCTGAATATAGTTCTATCTCTTTTCACTTCATCCTCTTTTGGTCCAGAAATATTTGGTTTTGGTAAATACAGTCCAATGTCAGGGATTCTAAAGTCTGACTTTGAGAATGCCACACTTGGCAAAACTATGTTTGCCGTCGTTGATTTCTGGTCAGATTCACACTCCTGCGTTGTCTCTGGAGTTGTCTGATCCACCCAGGTTACATTTAGAACTTCCTCAGAAGATAAGTCATCTGACGTGACTTTTGGTAGGTTGAATGAAGTCTTGAACAATTCTGGAGTTGTAGTGTCCACTGCCTTACTGATTGGTGCTTGCTGTTTTGTTTTGCTCTCAACGACTTTAGTGGGTGTTTTGACTGATATTCTTTGGGCGTTGGCATCTATCACAGTGATCTCTTCAGGAATTAGTACTCCACACATATCGACCTTGGGTAATTTGTATCCAGGCAATTTTGAAACAGCCTCTTTCACACTGTCCATATCAATCGAGAGTTGAACCGTTTCTTGGAATATATCATGGGGTCCTTTGAGTTTGGTCCTTACAGACACATCCTCCATGCCAGGAATTTCAATGTCTTCGCGCTTGAGGGGGAGTGTTCTTTTCTTACTTTTGCCTTTAAGTGGAGATGTTTCTTCAATCTGGGTTGCATGCTCGGGGTGATCACCTTTGACAATGCTTTTTTCTGCCTTCTCTAAACTCGCACCAAGTGTTTTTAACCTTTTAGGTGATTTTGCTTTTGCTTCTTTCTTTTGTGATTTATCCTTACCTAAAATTTTCACTTTAAATTCAGACCTTTCTTTCTTTTTCTTCTTTCCATCTGGAGATAGTGGTCCTTTGGGGTTTTTTTTATCTGTCAGAGCTAGTGTTAGATCATTTGTTTTCAAAGCGCTGTCTTCAGCAATGACTTCCACTTTGTCTTCAGGAGCTAATGGTTTGGTCACTCGTGAGTCGGCTCCTTCTTCCAGTAGTATTTGCTCTGCACTGTGCAGTTCAGTCCTTCCTCCTACGGGGCTTTGAAAACCTTCGGGTGATAGCAGTTCGGCCGCTTCTTGTGTGCCTGTTGTTGGTGCGTCGGTGTCCTGATCTTCAGATGAACTAATGCGGCCTCTCTTTGTCAGAGATGGCAGCTTTATCTTATGACGTTTCTTGCTTTTGAGAGCATCCTGAGTCTTTATCGGAGACTCTGTGTCGCTTGTGGGAGGACTCAGCTCTAACTTTCTCTGCTCATCAGCCTCTGAGGAACTGTGAGACCTTGTAAAACGGGACTTCTTTCCTCTCCCTAAAGATGGAAACTTGGGCCAAGAAATGCGTGCATCACCTCGTCTTTTGGTCTTGCCATGTTCACGCATCTCTGGAGTGAAAGTTTCATCCTCCTGAGTGTTAATAAAATGTTAGTTTTGCCTCGAAAAAAAAGAAAACACAAAAATTCATATGATATAGTGTAACTTAAAAGTAATTACAGGGATGATGTCAGATTCACCAAGGGGCTCCGTCTCTGTGATGTGGGGTTTGCGTTTTAGGCAGAGCTTCACTTTGTAAGCCTGAGCGCGCTCCAGAATCTGAATGGCGTCCTGATATGAAACATTATCAAAATACACGGTGGCGCTCAGCAGCTGATCACCTGCATTTAGGGAGAACATTTTAGCGCCATATTTGTAGGCTAATACTCCTGAGCTAGTGTTGCTATGCATACCTTCTTTCAGCTGTAGACTTTTAGAGGCAGGTGACTCTGGTACTACTTCTTTTATGAAGATACCCTCTTTACCTCCTCCAGCATAGACAAGGCCTTCTGCACCACCATCTTTGGCCGTTTTCACTATCATCCCTGATTCTGGGCTATATGCTTCCTGTGAAATCACCACCATAGCTGGTTTGGGATGACTTGTACACTGTACTAACAATGAGAATTTGTCTGGAATTTTCTCACCTTCAGTTTGCTCATCTTTGAAGTTGAACGTCGATCAAACCCACAGCCAAAACTAGACTTTTTAGCTGTTTTTCCTTTTCCTTTCTTATTTTGTGTATCATCTTCCTACATCAAAAAGAACAAAACTATGAGCAAACATTGCCCACCGTAATTTGTTTCCTTAATTAAAATTTTCTATGTAGCTTGTTGTGCTAGATTGAGATAATTTATTTGGCCCAAGAATTATAAAGACAAAGAACTAAAGCAGCACATGAACCTAGGCAAGACCTAATTAGGGTGTAATCTCTATCGTATTCAACCCACAAGAAGAAATTCAGCTGGTCGTAGAGAAAATCTAATATTTACAAGAACATTTGTTGGCCAGTTTCCAGTCATGTGTTCCGTCTTTATCTATACCTCCTTGTCACTGTCGCTATATTTCTCCGTCTCTGGGTGTTCGTCGACAGGGGACGAACCCTGAGGCCGTGTTCTCTCGCCCTCGGCAAAATGGGGCGTCTCATCACATGCCTGCGGACAACACAACCGGGAGGCCTTGGTTTTAGTTTGTAGGACACTCATTTAATTTAATGTCCAAATGGATTGCATGTTTAATACTAATATAAATTCTATTCTCATATACATATACATACATATAGTAATACCTCGACAGACGAGCAATTTGAGATACGAGTAAAATTTCGGGAAAATATTTATCTTGAGATACGAGAAAAAAAATTATATACGAGCATACAGCGGACGCAAGAGGCTGCTCATAAGAACATCATGGGCACTGTCTCTCTCCCCGCAACTCCCTCGTGTAATGTCTCTACGAGCACTGGGCGGAGCGTTGCATTTTTTCAGTGTTTTTTTCCTGTTAGTCAGTGCGAATGGCGGAGCTTGTTCGGCTAATACAAGAGGAGTACTACTTCCCGGGCAAGTTGGCAAGTGGTCGTGCGTTATCCTATTGTGAGGACATTTGTGTGCATCATTTTGGGAATATTTTTAAGGGACGACAAAAGCAAACAACCCTCGATAGGTTGCATCTGAAAGTCACGGTGTAGGCGGGGCAAAGTGTAGAGTATACATACATACATATATATATATATATATATATCTATATATCTATATATATATATATAGATATAGATATATACATATATATATACATGTGTATATATATATATATATATATAATGTAATATATTTTACATTTATATATAAATGTAGGCATATACACCTCAGGAAATTTATATCCTGTCAGATTAACAGTATCCCAATTCTAGTCTAAACTATTCTGAGCCAACCTACGATACAAAGCATATCGAATTTCCAGGCACGATTTATAATTTTAAAAGCCTAAAAGCCAGACAATGCGTATAGTACATACATGGCATTAGTTGATTCGAGGGTGAATCAAAAATTTATGAGGGAGTGACTAGGGAGTAGCCGACCCGGCAGACGAGTGGTTAGTGTGTTGGCCTCAGCGTTCTGGGATCCCAGGTCGGTCCACACTCTGTGTAGTTTGCATGTTCTCCCCAGGCTTGTGTGGGTTTTCTCTGGGTACTTGGGTTCTCTCCCACAACCCAAAAACATGCAGTGTAGTCTGGTCTAAATTCCGCCTACTTCTGAGTTTGAGCATGAATGGTTGTCCGTCTCGTTGTACTGTGTGATTAGCTGGCCACCAATTCAGTGTGTCAAGTGGTTCAGAAAATGAATGAATAAATAACTAGGATGTATATTGTTGTGCGCTTTATTTTTATAAACACGGATGAGACAGACCTCTAGTATTGCCTCACTCTCGGCAGCGCCGCAACAACATACAACACAGTGTCTCTAACTCCATTGCTTCATAACTGCAGCATGTTACGTTCACAACCAGGGTGGGCAAACCGGTCCTCGGGGGCCGCTGTGGGTGCAGGATTTTGTTCCAACCGATGCAGCACAGACACTTTGACCAATGTGATTTCTGCAGAAAACAAACACCTGACTGCAATCTACTGATTGCACTTGTAGGATACCAGAGTGGTGAAAAGGTGTCCTCTTCCTGGGTTGGAATGAAAACCTGCACCCACCGCGGCCCTTTGTGGAATAGTTTGCCCACCCCTGCCATAGATCTATGCACACAGCATGTAGTAAGTAACATTCACAGGTGTAACTGTTCAACACCCTTAACACTATATGAGTTTGCCTGAGCACAGTACTTAGATTAGATTAGATTAGAACTTTATTTCATCCCGTATTCGGGAAATTTCTTGGTTGCAGTAGCAAGTCAGACACAAGACACACAAGAGATTGTAGACCTAGGTAAATTAGGAATAATATATTTCTTGCGGGGATCAAGTCAGCAGGGTGACAGTCCCAGAGCTAGAATTGCCTTCCTTTTTATCTCTACTCTAGTGAAATCTCCAGTTTATTAAGACTCACCGAGCAGTCCTCTGAGCCCAGGTCTGGTGCTCTCAGCCTGCGGCCAGCTCCTGTTAACAGAAACACAACACAATATAAACAGAAGCATTCTGTTTTCTCAATCATTTCCACTTCTCATCCTGAAGTCTATTGTGTTGACACTTTGTAGAGTTCTTCTTCCTGGCAACAATTTGACCCGGGGGCTATCGCCAAGTTCTGTTAAGTGATCCTCTTTATTGATCCTTACATGAGACACATTTCTAAAAGGGGAAACTCTGGCTACAAATCCATTTGCTTGCTGGTTGTGAGTCAGTAGCCCTGATAGCCTTTCCTTTGGTTTTATTTACGCAGGTCATTTGAGTGAACATTTCAGCAATGTTTTGTTTGGCCACTGGATCTGGTCTCTTACAAAACACTGCAGTTTACATTGACAGTTCATTTTAAACAGTCTTGTTTTTCCTTCAAAAAATGCATTTTGAAGCCTGGTTCATATTTAGTCTACGCGGTGATATAAATGCCGCTCTGTACGAGGGATGGCTTTTTTCACACAATCATAGGTCCTCATCTTTGCAAAAAAAATACTTACGAGGGAGCAGGGTATGAATTGTCAAGTGCGTTTCTGGAATTTTTCTGCCAACTCTTGAGCTTTTCGTCATGCTGGAATTCGTTTTTAGCAAGTTTTATAGCTTGAGGTTGATTGTAACCTACTAGCGGACCTTTAAAGGTTTCTTGGATTCCATTATTTTTGTTAGGGTTCCATTTTTGGAGAGGGGATTGTTTTGATTCATATATTTTCTTTTTTTTCCTCTGTGTGGCTTGTCACTGTGATTTCCCTTTGGTTTCACCTGCTGTTGCCTGCCCCTTGTGTTTCTCCCTATTCACTGCATTTCGTGTCACCCACCTGTTCCTTATTGTCTCGTTAAACCCTGTCTGTATATTTAACCAATTAGTCTTTTTGTGCCTGTTGTCAGATGGGACTCACACACCCTCACTTCTGTGTCGACACACCTATGTTACAGTGCTTCCTTGTGCTCTGTCTTCCAGTGTTCCCATACCCTGTAACTTTGCACTTTTGTTTGTTCCTTGATACATTTCTCAAGGATTATTGTCTTGAAATGTTCTAATATTGCAGAATTGAAATAATTCTGCGCAGAAGAGTGGGCCAAAATTCCTCCAAAGCATTGTGAAGGACTCATCACAAATGATCGTAAACGCTTGATTTCAGTTATTGGTGGCAAAGGTGGCCCAACCTGTTATTCGGTTCAGGCGCCAACTACGTTTTCACCGAGAGCCAGACAAGTTTATAATTTTATCTGCTTTGGTAAATATTTAGAAACTGCATTTTCTATTTTGTTGGGTTGTCTCTGTGTCATACTAAAATTGGTTTGATGATCTGAAACCTTTTTGTGTGATGAATATGCAAAAAACACAGAAATCAGTAAAGGGGCAAATAGTTTTTTACGCTACTGTATACTGTTCAAATCTATGTATTTTATTCTCATTGATCAATATTTTAAAAAAGACAAGTGACCCTTTCTGTAGCCCCGCGACCAAGTGGTTAGCGCTTCAGCCTCTCAGGTTTGATCCAAGGTTGGTCCTCACTGTGTGGAGTTTGCATGTTCTCCCCAGGCTTGTGTGAGTTTTCTCCGTGTACTGTGGTTTCCTCCCATATCTCCAAAACATGCATGGTAGGCTGGTTTAACACTCTAATTTGCTCTTAGTTATTAGTGTGAATGGTTGTCCGTCTCCTTGTACCCTGCGATTGGTTGGACACCGATTTAGGGTGTCCCCAGCAACCCCTGCAAAATTTGTGAGGACAAGCAGTATGGAAAATGAATAAAAGAATGAAAAAGAAAAGGAGAGAAATATACTTATTGTCTAAATTATGTTTTAGTGAAATTCTGTTGTTGTGGTTTACCTAGCATAATTTACAGCAATTGAATAGAATTGTGGCTTTCATGTTGAAAAAAGGTTCAAACAAGTATTAGCATAATCCTGTTAAAAGAAAACATTTAAACTCACAACTATATTTTACAAGCAAAAGATTATTCACTTCTTCACCGGTCCCACCTGCTTGGGTGAGGTTGTTATTGCGTGTGTTTTGGTAATCTATTTGTGTAAGGAGAAGCACAGTGGCTAATCCACACAATAAAGGGTGAAAGTGGAAAAGTCACGACAGAAAAAAAAGTGTTTCGGAAAGCACCTGTAAACCTGCTGGTGGAAATTCTTCCGAAAATGACGTTTGTAAATGACTTGGAAAGGCGTTCTACCTTATGACTAAATTGAGTCAGCGGGCCCAGCAACATCGTGTCTCGCTGAGTCTTCACGTCACGACAGAAAAAAAGTGTTCCGGGGAGCACCTGTAAACTTGCTGGCGGAAATTCTTCCAAAAATGCCGTTTGTAAATGACGTGGAAAGGCGTCCTACCTTACGACCAAATTCATACATCAACTCTGCTTTCAGCATTAACAAATAAACAATTGAGTTTACACACTTAGAGAAAGTGAAGAAATTTATTCTATTAGGATCTGACAGCCGTTTCTGGCCACCATAACAAAAAAATCAACTCTCTACGATGCATGGTTTGGACAAACGTAGTGAGAGAATCTTAACATACCCCCCCCCCCCACACACACACATCCATCCATAAATCATGCTTTATAAGGATTATAGATAAAGATTGTATGTAGCAGGAGGGTGGCCAGGCGGATGAGTGGTCAGTGCATCGGCCTGACAATTCTGGGGTCACGGGTTGGATCCCAGGTTTGTCCTACTGTGTGGAGATTGCATGTTCTCACTGGGCTTGCATGGGTTTTCCCCGGATACTCTGGTTTCCCCTCTCATTCCAAAAACATGCATGGTAGGCTAGTTGAACGCTCTAAACGCCCCTAGGTATGAGTGTGAGCGTGAATGGTTATCTGTCTCCTCGTCCCCTGCGATTGGCTGGCCACCAATTCACCGCCTGGTGCCCGGGGAGTCAGTGGGGACAGGCTGCAACAGCCCCGCAACCCTTGTGATGATAAGCAGTTCAGAAAATGAATTAATGACTAAATTAATTTATTTAAGGTGGCCCAGTGGCTTGAGTGGTTAGCACGTCAGCCTCACGGCTCTGGGGTCCTGGGTTCAACTCCAGATCGGTCCGCGTGTGAAGTTTGAATGTTCTCCCTGGACCAGCATGGGATTTCTCTGGGTACTCAGGTACCCAGCACCCCCCACGACCCTAGTGAGGATAAAGCGGTTCAGAAAATGAATGTATGAATGAATTAATTTATTTGTTTAGCGGCCCGGTGCCGAGTGGTTAGTGCATCAGAGTTAGAGTTCTGGGGCCGAGGATTTGGACCCAGGTGGGTCCTCACTGTGTGGAGTTGCCCTTCGGTTTTCCCCCGGTACTCCGGTGTCCTCTCACATTCCAAAAACATGCATGGTAAGCTGATTGTGCAATCTAAATTTCCCCTAGGTATGAGCGTGAGCGTGAATTATTGTCTGTCCCCTTGTACCCTGGGATTGGTTTGCCACCGATTCAGGGTGTCCGCCGCCTGGTGCGGGTAGTTGGCCGGGATAGTTTCCAGCACCCCCTGCCTTTTTTGTTTTATTTTTGTTTTAAAGTAAAAATATGATAAGGAAAAAAGACGACTTATTCTCTGAATCATCTGTTTTTTTGCCATTGATGGTGGTAGATGTCCAAACCATTTGGACTTGGAAGGCATCGACGGAACAATCACTGCAAGCCCCTCCCAGGCCAAATGGTTTGGACATCTCTCGCCGTCATTGGCAGCTGATATGTTAAATAGGTGTTTTATTGATGCAGTAATTTATTAAACAGCCAGATATATGTATATAAAAGCAGCATTTTGTCAGTTTGAAGTTATGCAAGCTCTGATCTGCTGCAGAAACAGATGCGGGTGTGGCTCCTCTTCCTTAAGGTTCTTGTATCTTTTGATGCCAGTGATAATGTCTACCAAAAACAAACTTTAAAAAGTTTAGAAAATTGTGTCCCGACTAATTTTATGGCATAACTGGAACAAAGTCATGGGTAAGTCATATAGCTGGCCACTTGTACTTGCACACAAGGTCCTTTCACCGCAATGTAGTGCGTATTCTAATCAGATTTCCGACAAAAAAAAATTAGATTCGAACCTCGTGCTCTCAATATGCTGTTTTCTCATCCACTGGAATAAGAAATTGGAGCTAGTTAGTCAACATCATCTTTAAATCACCAACTGTCCTTGGAAATTGACCTCATCGCCATTATAATCTTAATTACAGAAAAATATAAAATATTTGATAAATGCCGTTACTTCTGCTTTAATAGACTTTTTAAAAAGCGGTAGATGTTAATTATTTAATTAATTAAAATACAATTCTGTAACCCTCTCTGTTGGCAGAAAATCAGCAGATAAATCAAATTCTTTTTTTGACCACCCAGTATTACATTGCAGTTTTGGAAATGTTCTTAACTCATCTGGTGTCCACTGACTGTGATAGAAGTCCAATCCATTTTGGGCCGCACTTCCTCAGATGTTTTATAAAAAAAATATTAAGAATTTTTTTAAATGAAAATTTGGAAGTATTTTTTGTTTCTCTTTTATTGAAAAAATACAAGTCTTTTCAGTTTTTCAAACTTTTTTTTAATTAAAAAATGTAAATAAATAAATTAAAAAAGGAAAAAATATTGAAATGTTTCCTTATATCCTACATATTTAATGTTTATTTTTTTATTATATTTTATAATAAAAATAATTCAATTAAAAAACTAAAAAATAAGGAAAATATTTCAGGGCTAACTTTACGACCTCATTTGGGGTGGCTCTGGCTCTGCCCATCTACAGTGCATTAACCACAGGATGAAACGCAGCTCACTACAATTTCAGAATAGAATACAGGATGCTACAAGAGGATGTTTGAATTTTTAAGATTTCGCATTTCTTAATGGGAAATTTCTTTTGTATATAGAGAACATTTTCCCATGGAGGGTTTTCATAAACCTATCTGTGGATAAATATGTCATCACATCAATTTATTTAGGGCGGCCCGGCGACTGAGTGGTTAGCGCGTTGGTCTCACAGTTCTGGGGTACTTGGTTCAAATCTAGGTTGGTCCACCTGTGTTGAGATTCCATGTTCTCCCTGGGCCTGCATGGCTTTTCTCTGGATACTCTGGTTTCTGCCCACATCTCAAAAACATGCATTATAGGCTGGCTCTAAATTGCCCCTAGGAATGAGTGTGAGCATGAATGGTTGTCCGTCTCCTTGTGCCCTGGGATTGGCTGACCACCGATTCAGGGTGTTCCCTGCCTGGTGCCCATATTTAGCTGGAATAGGCTCCTGCAACCCTATCTTTAGTTAAGCAGTTCAGAAAATAAATGAATAAGTTTATTTGCATTTTAACGACTGTCTTTTTGGGGTAAAGCAGACAATAAACATTACAACAAAACAAATCAATTATTCACACATTTGGATAATTTGGAACAAAAGTCTCAAGGTCAACTTTGTCATCTGAAATTTCTGAGTCTTCTATGTTTTAATTTACATCTTATTGTTAATTAAACAAAAAAGGGGAAAAAAAAATATTTCAATTATTTTTACAAACATTTTATTTAGAGTTCTAAAAAGAAAAGTGCAAACACTTGTGTTCTATTTTAATTTTTGTTATTGATTAAAATAATTTTTAAAATCCAACTTTGGCGGCCCGGTGGCGCGAGTGGTTAGTGCATCGTCCTTGCAGCTCTGGGGTCCTGGGTTCAAATCCAGGTCATGTCCACCTGTGTGGAGTTTGCATGTTCCCCCTCAGCCTTTGTGGGTTTCCCCCGGGTACTCCGGTTGCCTCCAACATTCCACAAACATGCATGGTAGGCTGATTGGACACTCTAAATTTCCCCTGAGTGAATGGTTGTCAGTCTCTCCGATTGGCTGGCCACTGATTCAGGGTGTCCCCTGCCTCTGGCCTAGAGTCAGCTGGGGTAGGCTCCAGCACCCCCTGTGACCCTAATAAGGATAAAGCAGTTCAGAAAATGAGATGAGATGAAAAAAAATCTACTTTCTAATAGTTTTTTTTATTTTATTCATTTGAAATAAAAAAAAAATGAGATGCATTTTTTGTTTAAAAAAATAATTTGTGCAATTATCCTTTGGGTTTAGTTTATGATGAAAACAGTGGATTATTATTATAATGTATGGAATGTATGTGATGAAAACCTGCTTCAATAATATTCATAGACCAACGTCGACCACACCAATAAATTATGTGAGTTTTATATTAATGAACTTATGACAAAACTTATCAGTGAATCGTCTATTCAAATAATTGTTTGTGACAGCTCTACAGAAAACAGCCACTGCATCGAATGCCCCATGGCCGCCACAAAAAGGAGGCACCTCTTTGCAGCAGCAACAGCCGCCGCCGATGATGACATCGCTGCAGACGACACACCCAACCGGCCCTCTGCTTACTGCAGGTCAGCATCAGCACCTCTCCCACGATCACAAATATACGCACGTCACATAATCTGCCACTGAGTCAGCATGTTGCTCAGCCCAACAACCATCCTTTTTCCTAAACTGCCTAAATGGCCATTGGACTCAACACAGAAGTGATTGGAAAATAGATTACATTTATGCATTTTACTATTGTCCACTCATGTAAAGAAAGCATTTGCTGTAAATAAATGCTTGTTAGATCAGTTTAACTGAAGCATGGTGGCATATTTTTCTGCAGAACCAACGAGTCCACTTAACAAAAAAATAGAAGAAAAAAATGAGGATGGGATTTGAGTTTGGCACCATTCCATCTCATGACCACCAAGCTACCCAAAATGTGAAAGTACACGAGGATATAGTATATAGAAAAACAATGGAAGAGTTGCCTGCCAATCACAGAAAACATATTGACAAATAAACTATGGACAATCCTCCATGGGTGTCAAACTCATAGATATCACATTTGTAAGGGACGACATCTAAAGGCGGAGTCTGAAGCGTATGTAAGTGGGTGCCATCTTGTTTTAGAGCACATATCAGACTGCCTCGACTCTACTGCAACGTACTCTTATTATAGTTATATATCTTTTTACTGTGTGTGTATGTGCAGTAATTTTAGTGGTCTTCCCAAACCAAGGTATTTGAAAATTTTGTTGGAAAGTGAGCAATCTTTAGCTATTTACAAGTAGCCACTCCCATAGATATCCGACAATAGAGAACATGCAATGCATAAAGACTCGGCAGCGTTAAAATATGCTGCTTGAACCAGTGGACTTCTGAGCAGGCCTCTATTGCTCTGAACCTAAGGTGAGTAATTTTCTCCCCTGAAATACTATTAACTAGGCAAAATCTTGACATATTTCCACACAATTTGGTTTCGAACAAACTATAATAATGTGGATACAATTCCGGATGGATGTTGTAAAATTTGTATAGTTCTTTTTAAGTTTGCAGTTAATTTACTGCATCTCTGACATTTATGAAAAACCAAGCACAAGCTATTTTAAAGCACACTCTCCATTGACTATAAGGTTGTTTATTGAATAGCTCTGATGCAAAATGCCCAACAGATGACGACATCTGTCCATCTGGAATAATAAATACATATGATGTCTATGGTCAAACTAAACAGCATGTAAATTTTAGAGTAACTCATTGAGATTAAAATTGAATCTCATTGAAAATAGTTCAGACTAGAAATTGGTGAAACAATGCTGGTAAAAAATCAAAGAAAAATTACTTATTTTCTTTGAATATATTCTGTTGAATTGAAAAGTAATTAATTAGACAAGAAATGTGAAATAAAAACATTCGATTTGTTTAGTAAATCACCAAAACTGACATGATAGCTGCATCTTGCATGGAAGTCAAGTTTGACATCTATATGAGACAACTCACTGGTAGCCATTGACAGCCATCAACGTCCTATGAATTTGGATTGGGAGGGCTGAAAACAATGGAAGGATCGTTGCCAGACTTTCCTAGTCTAAATGGATTGGACTTCTCTAATTGTTAATCATTCCCAGACATAATCATTCATTGCCAACCCACCGTTTGGAACATTTACAAGCTTCAACAGCCCATATTAGAATAAAAGATGTTCACCTGTACCAGATGGCGCGCCATGCCAGTTAGGGAAAGCCAGGTGGAAACAGTCGCACATGATGGCGGCAGTGCCAGTGGACACGACGAGGTCTCGATGCGAGCGAGAGCGCTGGCTGGCAAGCGGAGACTGTCTTGCCCCGTAAACACGGCAGCCCTCCCGCACCGCACGGCTGGATAACTTGGTTAGGGGAGGAGTCGCATCCGCTGTCGCCCCCTCCCTTCGTTCATTTTCTTAGCCCTGCTATTCCTCCTCCTCATCGCTCATTGATCGCTCTCCTCGGACAAGGACGTTCAGTTTATGGCTCTGGCTCTGATAGGATGTGCGATTTCTTCTAGTTCTTAGTGTACATAGTATTTCTCTCAAAGTGGATGTTGGTGTGTCAAATTTTGAGAATGTTTTTGCAAAGCTTTTGATATAGAAAATTATATATATTTTTCCATTCACGCTATTCCAACTTAAAACATTCAAAAAAATACGCACCACTGACTCTCTTTTGGTCACATTTACGGCTGCAGCTAAAAGAAGTTTTTTGGACAAAAAAATCCCATTAATTTCCAATGGCTACTATTTGAATTGGCTAATTGTCCTTACTGTTGTTGTCAAAGTGTTAGGGTCAATAGGACCCAACTTTCAGATGTAAAGGAAATTATAAATACCCCACAATCACCCAAGTAATAACCCAATATCAATAGGAAGTGATCCTAATGCGCACAAAGTGACCTGGGAATTTCGTCAAAATTTCAAAAAGACAAAAAAATTACCCAAAATGTATATGGGAAGACCAAAAATGTCCCCAAAATAACCAGGATGCAAACCCACTGGAGTTTATTGACCAGCAGATCAATACATCCCAATGCAATTTCTCCTGAAAGTGCATCAGTAATACAGGGGTGTCAAAAGTTTCAGTACACAAGCAGGAAAAATAATGTGCGTGTTCACGGCTGTGACAGTGAGTTGCCATCTATCCTTCTTTTCTCCCCAACACAGAGTGCGTAATCTCGTCCGAGCTACAGTTTCACTCAAAAAAGAGTTTTGAAAGACCCTTTTCTGCTGTCCATAAGCCTGATTCAGCAGAGAAGCCCAGATTTCTCTCTCCCCATGCATCTCATGCAGCTCTTCTGGGATGACCCAAGGCCATCTTATCCTGGGTTGGCTTCTTCCCAGTGGACCGTGCCCGGAACAATATAAAAAAATATTTTTTTAAAATCAAATCAAAAGCCTTTATTGTCATCATACACAGCTGCGTATAACGAAATTGGTGGTGCTACTCCACAAAGTGTGTTTTCACAGTAAATAAGTCATATAAAAATATAAAAAGTCACGTCCTTGCAAAGTAAATTCTAAAATATTGCACAGTGCTCAGTGTAATGGAGGGCGTTGTCCAGGAGGCATCCTAATCAAATGGCTGAGCCACCTATCTGGCTCCTCTTGAAGCAGATGAGCAGTGGCTTTACTCCAAGTCCCTCTTGCATGATTGAGCTTCTCGCCATATGTCTAAGGGAGAGCCTGGACACCCAAACTTTTTTTTACTAAAGACCTTAGTCTCAGATTTGTGTTGATTCTCATCCTGACAGCTTCACACTCTGTTGCGAACCGCTCCAGTTAGTGTTAAAGATCGCAGACTAGTGAAAACAACAGAACTACATTGTCTGCAAAAAGCAGAGAAGCAAAACTGAGGTCACCAAACCAGACCGCTTCAATGCCTTGACCGCGCCTGGATATTCTCTACATAAAAGTTAGGAACTATCATGTTTTGTTGGAGTTTTGATGGTCGGATGTGTTTCTTTGTGTGTCCAGTCTGCGTGATTGTACAGTAATCCCTCGAATATCGCGGTTAATGTAGACCGGATGTGTGATTACCGAAAAACCGCTAAGTAGGATGACCTCCATTAAAACTACCACAATACATTATACAGAAACACAGGTACACAAGTAGTTATCAAAAAGTATATTTAATAAATATTACAGCTGTAAGCATGTCAAAAGGCTGTAATGTATCAATATCTAAATATAATATATATATTTAAAAATATAACTACTTTAAATACAGTACTGACCGTGAAAATAGTCCCTGTCCGCTTGGTATAAATAAAAAAAAACAGTTCTAGTCCAAGTCCTTTGTCTTCTTGTCGCCATGGTTCCATTGTCCAGAATATTTGCGGGATTACTGTACTCGCCTGACTACATCAGGTAACAAAACGACTTAAAAACACCATTGTCTGTTATAAACGAATCTCTCAAAACAGGCTTTATTATTGTTTTTTAAAGCATGAGGACGGTCGAACTTGTTGATTAAGGCTAGCCTTACCATGAAGCCAGCCAGCAGCATCCCCACACATGCGATCCATGTGAAGCCTGACATTTTCAGTTCGTTTTTTAATAAAAATGTCCAGCATCCTCTTCCAAAAAGTTTGTCCCTGCCTGTCCTGGGGCAGACCTTGCTCGCCGCCGGATCACCGGTTGACGCCGCGGGCACGGGCCACCAAATCCCCGGTTGACGCCACGGGCACGGGCCACCAAAGCCCCGGTTGACGCCGCGGGCACGGGCCACCAAAGCCCCGGCTGGCGCCGCGGGTAGGGGCCGCCGAAGCTCTGGCAGACGCTGTGAGTAGGGGCAGCCGAAGCCCCGCCCGACGCCCCGAGTAGGGTCCGTCAAAGCCCCGGCCGACACCGCGGGCATGGGCCGTCGAAGCCCTAGCTGACGCCACGGGCACGGGCTGCCAAAGCTCTGGCCGCCGCCGCGGGTAGGGGCTGTCGAATCGTCGGCCGACTGGCCAGGAAATTAAACTTACACCGTAGCGTCCACCTTAACGTCGCCCATGGCTCGTATTTCTAAAAAAAAATCCCCCTTTCTCTGCTATCCAATTCGGCGAGCAAGTTTTATTTTCAAATAAGCGCTACAGCGTGAGGTTGCACGGGGCTCGCATTTCTGATAAAAAATCCACCCTCACAGCGACTCCCGGCTGCTCCGGAAGCTCTATTCTGGGATACTGAGACTCTGTGTTCCGTCATTTTCCTAGTGGCAAACGGAAGACTGGGGTGCATTCTGCTTGCGAGTTTCAGCGTGGATTTTGATATTTTTATGAACTTTTTTTTTCAGGAAAAAATATGCAATGTAGTGCAGCCACGAAAGTTGAAGTCTGGATATTCGAGGGATTTTTGCATATGAGTTTTACCTACTATGTTTATCCTTCTTTCAGCCTGGGAAGAACATACACACTCCACACAGGAAGGTCGGAGACTGGGATCGAAACCTTGTTCTCAGAACTGAGAGGCGAATGTGCTAACCACTCAGTCACACAGTTTTTTGTTGTTTTTAAACTCTATAAGCCCGGTGAACAACAACTGGCTAGCACGTCAGCCTCACAGGTCATCGAGAGATCGAGAGTTCAATTCTCAATGGGTTCTGACTTTCCTGTGTGGAGTTTGCATGCTTTTCCTGGGCCCGTGGGTACTCCCTCTTCCAAAAAACATTCAAACAGTCTGGTTGAACACTCTAAATTGCCCCTCTCCTTGTGCCCTGCAATTGGCTGGCAACCAATTCAGGCTGTCTCTCGCATGCTGCCCATAGTTGGCTGTAATAGGCTCAAGCACCCCCGCTGCCCTTGTGAGGCCAAGCAGTACAGAAAATGAATGAATGTATGATAACCGGTGAGGCTGTAACGCACCTGCCTTCCCTCATTGCACGTTACTGTTCACTGGCCTTGAATGAGGATGTATCAGCACCATTGACCACAATAGATATCCCATCTACTTTGACTGGGAGGTCTTGGAGAAATTTATGAAATTTATTTAAATATGTCAGAAGAGTAGGAAGGGGGTTGCTTTGAATGTTGTAAGTGGAAAAATGCCAATGTTACTGTGTGCTCAATATAAAAACTGTTGATTTTAAGCAAGCCAGGTTGATCTTTTACTACCAATGACTCAAGAATTAGCCAGACTCTCAATCTAGTGAAGAGATCATCTCCATTAGCGCTAAGTGCTGCCCAAGTCAAATTGATGGTGCATTAGCCGGATCAATCTGTAGCGAGAGAATGCGAGGAACCGTTACGGTGTGACGGGCAGTCCAGGTGTCAGGTAACTTCTCTTTAGATGGGGTCTTTTAGTTGAGCTTTTTAAAAATATCTGCCACCTGTCATATTTCAGGAAATAATCATGTATTTGGACAGCTATTTTTAGTTTGTCTTCAATTGAATATGGCTGTACTTCTAAATGAAAAGATCTCATTAGCTACGCATTCTAGATGATCACGAGATGATTTCTTTTTGCATCCTCCTCCATCTGCAGCCAATATGACGCAGCATTTATTTCTGGCTCACCTTCAAAGCAGCCTTCGCGGAGCCTCTTTGTTTTATGGCCGTAGAGGAAAGGAAGATGTATCTGTGAAATATCCAAATGCTGCATTACTACACTGCATTGGGGGAAAAAGACTCGCTCTCTCCAAAATGAGGGCCGTCACCATGAATTGACTACATATATATGTATATGTATATATGTGTGTATATACATACATACATATATATATATACTATATATATTTTTATATATATATATAGTATAGATATTGAACCCAGGTATGTGTGTGTGTATATATATATATATATATATATATATATATAGTATAGATATTGAACCCAGGTATGTGTGTGTGTATATATATACAGTGGTACCTCTACATACGAGCAGCTCGAGATACGAGGAACATTTCGAGCAAATAATTATCTCTAGATACGAGAAAAATTTCGAGATGCTAGAAAGCCAGGTGGCCATGACATGAGAGGCTGTTTATCATTGTAGCGCACTGTCTTTTTTGCCGCATCTCTTTCGTGTGTAACAGATATCTACGAGCACTGGGCGGAGCTTGCATTTTCCCGTGTCAGAGAGCTTGCTCGTTGTCATGGATGATATCGTATCACTTGGAAATTTCTTGGGGCTGGAGGTTAACGAGGCAGATGTGAATGGTCTAATCGCCGAGCAACACGAAGAACTGATGACACAGGATTTAATCGAGCTCCAGGAGAGTGAACATTTGGAGGTGTTGTGGGAACTCGTAGCGAGGAGTATGGAAGAGGGGGGCCGCCTGGCTACAAAGGATATCAAAGACATGCTAGCGAAGTGGCAAGAGTTTTCTGATTTTGTAGAGAAGAGGCACCCTGACAAGCTGGCAAGTGGTCACGCGTTATCATATTGTGAGGACATTTGTGCGTGTCATTTTCGAAATATTCTGAAGGGAAGGAAAAAATAAACAACTCTTGATGCGTTCCTTTTAAAAACTCCCGCTGGGTGGAGTCAACCCGGAGAACAAAAATAATTTAAAAAAAACAAAATTAGAATTCAGTTTTGTGTAAAGTTGCATTAAACGTATGTTTGAGTGTGTCTGTATATATTAATCCAAGTTAATTTAAATTTGTTTGTTATGTTAAGAGTGCGTTGCCGCGGAATTTATATATACAGTTGTGGTCAAAAGTTTACATACACTTGTGAAGAACATAATGTCATGGCTCTCTTGAGTTTCCAGATATTTCTACAACTCAGATTTTTCTCTGATAGAGTGATTGGAACAGAAACTTCTTTGTCACAAAAACATTCATGAAGTTTGGTTCTTTTATGACTTTATTATGGGTGAACAGAAAAAAGTGATCAAATCTGCTGGGTGACAAATATGCATACAGCAGCGCTAATATTTGGTAACATGTACCTTGGCCATTTTCACTTCAATTAGGCGCTTTTGTTAGCCATCCACAAGCTTCTGGTTGAATCTTTGACCTCTCCTCTTGACAGAATTGGTGCAGTTCAGTTAAATTTGATGGCTTTCTGACATGGACTTGTTTCTTCAGCATTGTCTACAAGTTCTCAATGGGGTTTAAGTCAGGCACCCTCATCGGAAGCTCGGCCCAATTAGCTATACCCCGTCATTGTAATGCCGCCGGGCTGACTGATGGCAGTGGCAGTCAATCATGCGGCCGGCACAGAATTCCTTGAGCCTTCTTCTTGCCAGCTCAGCATCACATCAGTCAGCTTGATTACAGGCGCTCCCAAGTTTGATCGCACCTCCGACACGCTTTATGTCACACAATGACTTGTTTATGAGCGCACCATATAGATTTTGAAAGCCAAGTTCATATTCACTAACCTATTTCAAGTCATGACATTACAACTTTACTTTTATAAATAATATTTATCTATCTCTTGTTTTTTGGACCCACTTCCAAGTGTATATTCGATGATATGACCAATATGATCACGTCTACCTTCTGGTTGGCAGCTCGGTGGTGGAGTGGTTACTGCGTCGGCCTCATAATTCTGAGATCACAGGTTCAATCCTAAGT
This sequence comes from Stigmatopora argus, assembly GCF_051989625.1. Lineage (NCBI taxonomy): Eukaryota > Metazoa > Chordata > Actinopteri > Syngnathiformes > Syngnathidae > Stigmatopora > Stigmatopora argus. Next base: position 14,494,912 of record NC_135401.1, read on the forward strand.
TTGGGCCTTGCTCCCCAGGCTTGCAAGACTTTTCTCTATGTTCGCCGGTTTCCGCCAACATCCCAAAAACTTATTTGGTAGGCCGGTTGCACACTCTAATTTGCCCCCAGTTATTTGTCTAAATCAGGGGTCTCAAACTAATTCCACAAAGGGCCGCCCGCAGTGGGTCCTGGTCTTTGTTTCAACCGATCCAGTGTCGACAGTTTAACCAATGAGGGGGCCCCTGGATTTTTATCAGAAATGCGAGCCCCATGCGACCTTACGCCATGGCACTTATTTGAAAGTAGAACTTGCTCGGCAAATTGGACAGCAGAGAGCATCAGCCGAAGCTCCGGGCAACATTAACGCAGAAGCCATTGACCTCCGAAAATAGAGAATTTTGGCTGGCAAGGATGCGGGGTCGCAGCGATGGAGCAACGTGGAAGTTGAGATTCCATTTAAATCCAGGCAGTGGGCTGATGTCGTTGGACTTATCCAAAAATAGTGCTCCCTGGATGGCTAATTGACGTTTGGACGGCGCTGAATAGGCAGCGGCAAGTTTTTTGGAAGAGGATACGTTCTTGGACATTCTTATTCAAAAATGAACTAATAGTGCCAGGGCTCACACGGATTGCATCTGTGGGGATTCTGCTGGCTGGTTCAACGATCGTCATGCTTTAAAAAACAAGAACAAAGCCTATGTTTTGACTGATTTGTTTATAACAGACGATGTGGTTTTTAGGTCGTTTTGTTACCTGACATATTTCGATCCCATGCTTAGTCTGGTGAGTACAGTAATCCCTCGAATATCGTGGATAATGTAGACGCATACAAGCTGCATTTGTCGCTCAAAAAATGATGACTGATCCTTTTTTTCTTTTTATATCTTATTAGAAAGTGACAACTATTGCACTAATATGAACCATCGAAAAAAATCGAGATATTTCGATATTAGAAGCAATTTAGACGCCACAACACCTCAAATTTCTGGTTAGAAAATTGTCATTTCTGTCACTAAAAAGCATCAGGTTCTCATCAAGATAGACTTATTTCTTTTTTCGAATTGAATAATTTGATACTTTGCTTTTACAAAGACACGGATATTAACTTCCTTATGATATTGACCCTATTAATGTGCTTTTGATTCATACAGTATCTCAGAAATACCACATACGATAATTTTTCTTAAGATTTTCCCTTCAAAGTAACACATTTGTGCTCCCTATTAAAACCATGAATATGGAGGTGAAAATTGTGAATCGGGGCAAATTATACGCAAGAAATTGTAAAATGCAATGATTTTAAGGCAATTTTAAGGGTGCGGTTTATACGCGGGGCGGCTTATATGCAAGGAAATACGTTAGGAATAAAGCCTTATATACTGGATGAGCAACCGGAAAGCCTGGATAACGAAAGCCTTCACAAACTGTTTCATCCCAAACGCGAACCTGTACCTCGCTGAAAGGGGGCTCCCCTACAAGGAATTGGACTCAAACTCCCATTAACCTGTTTGTTTTTTTATTTATTTCAAGCGGAAAGGAGCTATTTTCACTGAGTACATTTGTTTATATATAGATTATATTTAGATAATAATACATTACAGTTTTTATATGCTTATAGGTGTAATATTTAATAAATACACTTGATAACTGTAGTTGTGTACTTGTGTATTTCTGTATAGGCACAAAAACAAGTAATATGGTGGTAATTAAAGGGGTGATCCTACTTCACGCTTTTTCGATTATTGCGGCCATCTCTGGTTTACAATAGCCGCGATATTTTCCCCTCCCTTGGTTTCTCTCCTGCTCAGTGCCTCTCGTGTCACCCATTTGTTTCTAATTGTCTCGCCACCCATGTCTGTCTATTTAAACCCTTTGTTTTTGTTGGATCGTCTGTTCAGCGTTTACTGTTTCTCATGCTTGTCCACGATCCAGTACTCCTCGTACCTCCATGTTTCCCCCTATAAGTTTTTTTTAATTTGCTAATCTGTCAATGAATCGAGGTAGACCTCCCGTAAACTAAAAAACAAGGTTTAATTGGCTCTTGCATGAAGACTTTTGAGTAAAACATGATGTCTATCATATGTTTAGAGTCTCGTCCAAATGAGAACATTCTTGTTAGGCATTTTTTCAAATTGCATTTTCTTCAGTTGTGTAAAAGGGATACAGAAAATAAGCATGGAAGATTCACACAAGCATCAGCATATCTGCCAGTGTTGGAAATTCCAAAGCTGTGATTTCATTTATTACGGTGGCAATGGAATGCTCACGGTGAAAGACTGTTGTGAATGAATAGATCTGATCTTACGGCTCCTTGTGTGTCATAAGCATGCACCAAACTTTTTAAAGGCGACTCATTGGGTGCCACTGACGACGCTAGTCCAATTCTTCATTTAGAAATGAGAGGGCTATACTCACTTTGGGGAGCGCCTGGTAGCCGGGCCTACACCCATGGGGGCCTACAGCCCGAGGAGTCGATGTGCGTTCGACATCACATGGGCTCACCACCTACAAGAGGGGCCAAAGAGGTCAGGTGCGTTGAAAGCTGGGTGGCAGCCAAAGGAGGGATCCTTGGCGGTCCGATCCCCGGCTCCAGAAACTGGCTATTGGGCTGTGGAATTTCACCTCTCTGGTTGGGAAAGAGCCTGATCTAGTGCGTGAGGTCGAGAAATTCCGGCTTAATGTACTCAGGCTCACCTCTACGCACAGCTAGGGTTCTGGTACCACTCCTCTCGAGTTAGTTTGGACACTCTTCAACTCTGGAGTTGCTCACTGTGAGAGACGCCGAGCGGGTGTGGGCAAACTTGTTGCCCCCCGGCTCGGTGCCTGTATGTTGGGTGTACCCCGATGGACAAGAGGGTAGCATCCCTCCCTCTTCAGGTGGGGAGACGGGACCTAACTGTTGTTTGCGTGTTAGTAAAAACAGCAGTTCAGAGTACCCACCCTTTTTGGAGTCCTTGGAGAGGGTGCTGGATAGTGCGCCTTCGGGGGACTTCCTCGTTCGGCTAGGGGACTTGAATGCTCTCGTGGGAAATGACTGTGAGACCTGGAGGGGAGTGATTGGGAAGAACGCCCCCTCTGATTGGAACCCGAGTGGTGTTCCATTATTGGATTTCTGCGCTCGCTGTGGATTGACAATGAACACCATGTTCATATGATGTTCATATGTGCACTTGGCACCAGGACACCTTAGGCCGCAGTTTCGTGATGACCTTGTGGTCGTGTCATCGGACCTGCGGCCTCATGTCTTGAACACTCGGGTGAAGAGAGGGGCGGAGCTGTCAACCGATCACCACCTGGTGGTGAGTTGGCTCCGATAATGGGGACAGATCCCAGTGCGGCCAAGGAGACCTAAACGTTTCATGAGGGTCTGCTGGGAACGCCTGGTGGAGTCCCTGTCAGAAGGAGTTTCAATTCCCACCTCTGACAGAGCTTCTCTCATGTCCGGGAAGAGGCAGGGGACATTGCGTCCGAGTAGACCATGTTCCACGCTTCTATTGCTGAGGCGGCAGATCGGAGCTGCGGACGCAAGGTGGTCATTGCCTGTCTTGGCGGCAACCCGAGAACCCGCTGGTGGACACCGGCGGTAAAGGATGCCGTTAGGTTGAAAAAGGAGTCCTACCAGCCCCTTTTGGCCCATGGGACTCCGGAGGCAGCTGACGGGTACCGGGTGGCTAAGCGGCATGTGGCTCTGGTTGTCTCCGAGGCAAAAATCCGGGCATGGGAGAATTTCGGTGAGGCCATGGAGAACGACTTCCGGGTGGCTTCAAGGACATTTTGGTCCACCATTCGACGTCGCAGGAGGGGACGTTTGGTCGACGGACATTTGGGCGACGGACGTTTGGTCGACGGACGTTTGGTCGACGGACGTATGGTCGACGGACGTTTCATCGTCGCCGGGTTCGCTCACTCTCAAAATTATAATCATGAGAGAGAGAGAGAGAGACAGACAGAGAGTTTACTGTTAAAAGCGATCAACCAGGTAATCTCTCGCTCTCAAAATTATAATCATGAGAGAGAGAGTGAGTTTTTAATTGCATTGACAATGGAAGAGCATTAATATCTAAATATCTAATATCAAAAATATCAATAAGTTGGGTATTATTGGCGTGTGTGTACATGTTACTCGTCGCCGGATTCGCTCGCTCGCCCCACCCCCGGATTCGCTCGTATTGGAGTGTGTGTACATGTTTTTCAAATTACGGCCCGCGGGCCATATACGGCCCGTTAGGCTTTTTAATCCGGTCCGCCGACGTTGTCCAAATTATAGTAAAAATCAATGACCTCATTCATTTCCCTTTGCCCTGCAATACCGCTCATCACTCTCAATTTAAAGACTGCTTTCTTTCGTTGAATAATAATATGTTCTTAATGTTGAAAGTAAATTTGAAAATAAATTTTCACCTTGAATCGTGTCTTTTTTCCTATATTTCAATCCCTAGGTTTGATACATTACATTGCGTGTCCAAATGCTGTCAAATTTTAGTATCCATTCTGGCCTGCAAGTCAAAAAGTTTGCCCACCCCTGGTAAAGACAAACTTGCCTCTTTTATACTATTATTGTCCCAAATTAAACACATTACACTAAACGCTTTTTTAGAATTGGTTGTGTCCCGATTTTGTATGAAATATGTGAGAAAAATACAAAAATTAGAGAAAATTATTAGAAAATTATTTATTAATGTCTTAAAATTAATAACAAGCATACAAAATCTATCCATGATGAAGCATGATATACACAATGAAAAACAACAGCTCAGCCTACCCACGTATTGATTGTGGGTAATGAAGTTTTATTTTGAGAAAGGGTGCCATTGGCTATCGGTGTTGTGTGCACGAGTACACTTCATTACCCAGAAAGCCCTCTTTTTGCCCACGCATGCGCGTTGTGCGTTTTCTGGTCCATGAGCAGGAGAAACTCGTCTGAAGAAATCGTTCAGTGCTCGTATATATCTGTTATACACGAAAGAGATGCGGCAAAAAAAGACTCTCCTGGAGCTCGATTAAATCCTGTCATCAGTTCTTCGTGGTGCTCGGCGATTAGATCATTCACATCTGCCTCGTTAACCTCCAGCCCCAAGGAATTTCCAAGTGACACGATATCATCCGTGACAACGAGCAAGCTCTGTGACACGGGAAAATGCAAGCTCCGCCCAGTGCTCGTAGATATCTGTTATACACAAAAGAGATGCGGCAAAAAAGACAGTGCGCTACAATGATAAACAGCCTCTCATATCATGGCCACCTGACTTTCTTGCATCTCGAAATTTTTCTCGTATCTAGAGCGAATTATTTGCTCTAAATTTTCCTCGTATCTCGAGCATCTCGTAGGTAGGGCTGCTCGTATGTAGAGGTACCACTGTATATGTATATGTATCTGTGTATATAGATATAGACATAGATGTAGATATACATCCTATTTTTTTAAACGCTTACCACTATTTTTTAAGACATTATAGGTCACTCCCTGTTAATTGTGGGGCATTTACAAGTCACTTCCTGTTTAGCATGGGGCACTGCCGTCTTACTTCCTGTTGAGTTTGGATTCCCCACCTGCTATTTTGGGGCAATGACCTATTGATTTTTGGTAACTTTTGTGTCACCCTCTGTCAGGTTCACCATTAGACATCAACAAAAATGAGCATGCAGAGGATAGACACCCATCTAGATTTTCACTTACAAGGAGGACAGACGTTGAGGACTGCTCACCAAGGGCGTTCTGACCTCACACTTCGTTTTCGTTGCTTTATTACCTTTGGTGGCCCTGATTACATGGACTTCACAACTCTAAAGGGAAGAGTGAATTATACAATTGAGACGACGGAATGTGTTTATCTCTGTGCATGCATGTGAGGTGAATATTTAGCCTAGTACATGTGTACCAAAACACATTCATAAAAGTCAAAACTGATTCACAGTCATTACTAAAAGTCAAAACAGATGAGGACCAAAGCGTCAGGTAGCCTTTTGCAGCGTGAGTCCCTGAGGGGGGAAGATGATGATGGTGGAGTGCTCACTGCAGGTCCTTGAGTCAGTCAGCCTTGACTTGGGTGCGAGTTCTCCGAGGCGCCTTTCAGAATTTATTACTTTTTGGTGGGTGTGCCATTGTAAATACATGCGGGAATTGTAAATATACAGTCGTACCTCTACTTACAAAATTAATTGGTTTCAGAACTTTTTTTGTAACTTGAAAATTTCGTAAGTAGGTGTACTTTATATCTAAATTCTCTAATTCGTTCCACGGTCCTCACACATCTACCAACTAAACCCTTTAAAATTGGTCAAAGTGTCCCAATTTATTATGAAACATGTGAGGAAACACACAAAAATGTGAGAAAATTATGAGGAAATGATTTATTAATGTCTTAAAATAAATAAAGCATTTGATAATGTGTCCTGCGCTGCTGAAATAGTTCCCTCCGTGGCCGTTATACTAGGAGACGTATTACCCGTGTTTGTCCGCCAGATGGTGGCAAGAGCTCGTTCGACCAGGGCCGAAAGCCGTCCACTTTGTACTACATTTTAGACTTTTATGTGTGCCCTATGTGTGTGTGAAAATATATGCCGTGTTGCATTTGTACGGTTTTTAATCGCTTAATAAGGGGAATTGCAATCATAAATAAGGGGAGCATTTAGCCGAGGTGGACAGTTATGTAAGAGAGAATCTTGAATCATGGATAGTGGTTGTTGTGAGACAGCCAATTGAATTGAATTGAATTCTTTTAGTGCCATTATATGAGATAGAATGAGAGCGATTAAATGAGAGCCCAGCACAGGGCAGCGATGTTCTAAAGTGAGAATCAGTGCATCCGCGACAATATTTTCAAAATAAAATAACGGATAAGGATATGCATTTACTTTTGGGGGGATTTCATAACTTCGATCTTTTTCGTATCTCGAGTCACTAATTTGCATATAAAAAAATTGGTAACCTGAAAATTTCGTACCTAGAGGCATTCGTAAGTAGAGTTACGACTGTATAGGTATTTTTTGTCTAAAACTGGCTTTTAACTTAGACGTGAATTTTTGATGCGTGAATTCTGCGAACATGACAAAACTATCAGCCAAGTGTCATTTTAAAAATGTAAAATCGCATGTTTTTGCTGTTACAAATTAATCTTGTTGTTCTTGTTGTTGTTTTGAGCACAATCATGAAATTTAAAAGAAATTGAAAGAAAACCTCTGTAATTTTATTAGGTAATGTTTGGAACGGTGTGAGTCCATCAAACCATGTGGGCTGTGTGGCACACTGACAAACTGGACAGACAAAATTGCAAACTTTAGTTTGGGAGCTTTTGCCTTGCAAAACATTGCCACAATTTAAATTGACATTCACATTTATGGACCTCCCATTTTGGTTATATATGCCACATCTGTATACCGAATATTAATGTTATTGTCCCCTGCTTGAACCAAAATAGGACTTTACGGTATTTCTGGGGTTGTTTTTTTACTGACCAAAAATCATCACTTGCTCTTTGAAAGGTTAATAGGTTTGATCACAACGTAAGTTATGTGTGCTCAACTGCTGGGTTTAAAAGTTCACATTCCAAAAAAAATTGTATTTGGAAATCAAGCATTCCTCTAAAATTTAGAACAACAAATTACAGTCTAAATTGTTTTAGTTCTGTTTCATTTTAACGCTACGGTAACCACTCGGCTGCCGTTTCGTCACTGGCCAGCTGTGCTGCCTTGGCGACCAGACAGAAAGAGAGCGTATGAGCTCTGCCTAATGTCATTAACTGTGACTGAGGACTCTTGTAATGTTGATTATCCCCACTCTGAGACATTTACCAACATTCGCAAACATCCACATGATTGAGTTTGCTACGAAATGCGTCTAGTTCCAAAAGCTTCTCGTATGTTGAAGGTGTTGCATCCTTGTCTGAACCAGGGCCTGGAAAATATTCATTTTTGTGTCAGAATTATATTTGTCTTGCAAAATAGATATACAGACGCTCCCCTACTTACGAACATTCAACTTACGAACAACGGTACATACGAACATGTCTGCAAATTGCGTTTAAGTCCAAAAATGTTCGCAAGTCCAATTTTGTATTTCGCGTCTTTTTCGGAGTAGTACTTCTTTCCGCCGCTAATACCGACGCCTGGCGCTGTGAGAGCTCAGCTCACCCAGCATCTACCTTCTTCTTCGTTGCAATGCGGAAGTGCGTGAATGTATCTCCAGTGTGCTAAGAACCTTTTTCATTTGTATCATTAAATATCTCATGCATCCAATATTGAATATGGTTGGTAAAAAGCTAAAGGCTTCTATTGAGGGAGTTGCAAGGAAGAGGCAAGCCATTTCATTTGAAACGAGTGGCAATAATAACGAAGCTTGATGCGCGTCAGAAAGTGGTGAGCGTTGCACATTCAGTACCATTTATAAACAGAAAGATCGAGCAGCAGGACCCAAATATTGAACGTTGCACAAAGTTTGCAAATCAATTGAATGATGCCATACAGTGCTACTGCATCATTTATGATGAAAAAAAGAAGAAAACTGTGCAATCGTCATTAGGTCGCTTCTTTTGGCCAGTTTCTAATACATAAATCGATCTCTCTCTCTACAGTACTGTACATATTCTCTCCATTTTATTATTATTTTTTTTTTCAGTACAAACCAATGCGTGTTACTTATACAAGCCTTAAACATACAAATGCACTTATATAAACCTTCAATATACTCATATAGGCCTTAAACATAAATTATAATACAAAATATAGCACTAAATCAACTTACAAACAAATTCAACTTATGAACAATCGCTCGGAACCAATTGCGTTCGTAAGTTGAGGAGTGTCTGTATTTTAATTTTCGCCATAGAAAACAATAATTTAAAATAGTTGTAATACAGTGGTACCTTGAGATACAAGCTTAATGTGTTCCGGGACTGAGCTCGTATGTCGATTTTCTCATAACTCAAATGAACGTTTCCCATAGAAATGAACTAAAAACAAATTAATTCATTCCAACCCTCTGAAAAAACACCCAAAACAGGATATTGGATTGGAAAAACATTTTTATTTGTTCTAATTCGCCATCTATTAACAAAGTAACAAATAACTAGTGGTTTAATACTACTAAAATGTGTTTAATATTATTAAAACTGGACGGGTTTCGCGGAGGGGAGAGAGACTGGCAGAGAGAGGAGTGGGGCTTTTTGCACGGCAACGCACTCGTAACATAACATAAACAAATTTAAATGAACTTGGATTACGATGCAGACACACTGAAAAATAAATTCAATCTAACCTTACACTAAACTTAATTCTAATTTTGTTTTAAATTTTGATACTTTTCTTTCTCCGCCTCCACCCTGACTTTTATATGCAACCTATCGAGAGTCGTTTGCTTTTGTATTCCCCTCAAAATATTCCCAAAATTATGCACACAGATGTCCTCACAATAGGATAACGCATGACCACTTGCCAACGAGAAGTAGTATACAGTGGTACCTCGTCATACGACCGCTCGTCATACAAAATTCTCGTCTTACGAGGGAAATTTCGATCGAATAATTCGCCCGTCATGCGATCAAAATTTCGTGATGCGACCAAGTCAGGTCTTTTTTGCATATCTTTCGTGTATAACAATATCTACGAGCACGGAACGATTAATTCAGACGAGTTTCTCATACGACCAGGAAACGCACAACGCGCGGGCAAAAAGAGGGCTTTCTGGGTAATGAAGTATACTCGTGCACACAACACCAATAGGCAATGGCAACCTTTCTCAGAATAAAACTTCATTACTCACAATCAATATGTGGGTAAGCTCAACTATTGTATTTCCTGTTATTCTTTCTAAGGAAAGATGCTCCCGCGATCGTTCTTTAAAGACTATTTCTCGTTGGCAAGTGGTCGTGCGTTATCCTATTGTGATGACATTTGTATGCGACATTATCGAAATATTTTGAAGGGTAGACAAAAACAAACAACTCTTGATGCGTTCGTTTTGAAGACTTCGGCGGAGCGGCCAGGTGGTGTCAACCCGTAGAACTACGTAAGGTAAAAAAGATTACAACAAATTTAGAATTTAGTTTTGTTTGAAGTTACATTAAACGTTGAGTGTCTGTATATAGTTATCCAAGTTAATTTAAATTAGTTTGTTCGTTTACGAGTGCATTGTTGCCGTGGATAAAGCCCCCCGGAACAGCCCCCCCCCCCCCCCCCCCCCCGTATGCCGCTGTCTCTACCCTCCGCGAAATGTGTCTAATTTTACTCCTATTAAACACATTATTACTATCAAACCACTCGTTATTTATTACTTTGTCAATATATGGCGAATTATAAGAAATAAAACATTTTTTTCAATCCAATATCCTGTTTTTGGTGTTTTTTTTTCAGAGAGTTGGAACGAATTAATTTGTTTCCCATTCATTTCAATGGGAAACTTCCGCTCGAGTTACGAGAATCTTGTCATACGAGCTCAGTCCCGGAACGGATTAAGCTCGTATCACGAGGTACCACTGTATATGCCATTCGCACTGACTAACGGGAAAAAAAAATGCAACGCTCCAACCAGTGGTCGTAGAGACATTACACGAGGGAGTTGCGGGGAGAGAGACAGTGCCCATGATGTTCTTATGAGCAGCCTCTCGCGTACGCTGTCTGCTCCTATGTCAAAATTTGTCTCGTATCTCAAGATAAATATTTGCTCAAAATTTTATTCGTATCTCAAATTCCTCGTATGTCAGGGCACCCGTATGTCGAGGTACCTCTGTATACTGTATTTACTCTCATATAAGCCGCTTTTGTCGGACCAAAAAATGATGACTGAAGCACTCTTGCCCCCGAGGGCACGGCTTATATACGCATAAAAACATGACATGCACGAAACTGCAAGTTGACGACACCATGAAATGATGACATCATGACGCAATGGCGCCGTGACATCATGACGCAAGCGAATGTGGCCGATACGGTCAGTTATTTCAAAATGGAGAAAAGATAAACAGATAAAACGCTAAACAAAATTTATTTTGACGTCTCTGAATGAAATTCAAGAAAAAAAACGTACATATCTTGCATAAAACGTGAAAAAAAACGTCACTGCTCGCTCGGAGCACAGCCATCTTACCTAGAGTGCTGCTGTCTAACCTTAGTTAAACGTGCTCTGACAGGCCAGACGCGAGTAGCCTTGAATTTTGAAATGAAACAAAATTAGACTTTGATTTTTTTTCGTTTTATTTCTTGTTCGAAAGTGACAACTGTTGGAGTAATATGAACCATTGAAAGAATTGAGATATGTTGACATTAGAAGCAATATGGCTGCCACAACATCTTAAACTTCTGGTAAGAAAATTGTAATTTCTGTAATTAGAAAGCGTCGAAATCATCAGGTTCTCATCAAGATAGACTTATTTCTTTTTTCAAATAGAATAATTTGATATTTTGCATTTACAAAGACAGGCATATTATCTTCCTTATGATATTGGCCCTAATAATGTGCTTTTGATTCATAGTTTCTCAGAAATACCACTTGTGATAATTTTTCTTAAGATTTTCCCTTCAAAGTAATACATTTGTACTCCCTATTAAAACCATGAATATGGAGGTGACAATTGGGAATCAGGGGGCGAGAAATTGTAAAATTAAAAATATTTAAGGCGATTTTCAGGGTGCTGCTTATATGCGGGTAAATATGGTATATCTATTCCAGTTTTTAATATTTTGCAAATTTACAAAAGAAAATCGGTGTATAACTCACTAAGTTTCAAGGAAATGTATCACATTTGGCTACCTTTATAATTGAGCTCTGACAATGAGGGGGCGCAAAATTCCTCGGTACGCCACTGTAAGGAAATAATCAAAATATATTTCATTAACTGGGCGAGTTAGCGTGAGGAAATTGGTATTTTTAATGGGAAAATAGATTTAAACCCCAAAATTTAAATTTTGATGACCCTGGGACTACAACCCCGAAGTTCCCATCCGAAATCAAGAAGAAAATTGCATTGGGTTTTTTTTGGTTCGCAGTTGTAGATTTATATGAAAAAATAGAGAACTACGGGGAACCTTTCAAAAGCATTTTACGATACGAGAGCCAAACACACGATCCAAAAATAGTCTCACCAGCGCTTCATTCTTCTTGGACATGTTGAGTACGAAATGGCATTCGCAATTAGTGGTGCGCAGCTTAAAGTGTGCGGTCAACGTGGGGAAATGCATGAGCCAATCAACTCGTGTCCCGATCAATAATTAGCCATATTGTGATCACGTGGGTTACACATGTGCATGCAATACTGGTGTGTGCGCACACAGCATTTGATCTTGAATGCATGAAGAAATGCGAACAATGTGCGTGCAGGCGTGTATTTTGCCCGAAGTGCATTTGCGTATTTATCGCACGCTACGGAAAATGGACAGGGGAGTGGCTTCCGCTTGTGAGTTTCAGCATGGATTTTCACATTTTTATGAACTTGGAAAAAAAAATGTAATTGACAAAAAAAAAATCCCCCAGAAAAAATAACTGCGATGTCATGAAGCCATGATATTCGAGGGATTACTGTATATTGACATTGTGAAAGCCCAATTGAAAATATATTTACATGAATTTTCTACCAATTATTTATTGCCGACCCCTGGTCCGAACTATAAAAGCGGAAGTACTCGTGAGCATGGCTATGGATGATAGCTAATACATTTCATCCATGTGATATAGACGCTGCCTCTCATGTGACCACCACACGCATGAACTGAAAATGGCCAGAGCACCTCATTTAATAACTCCTTCAGTGCCACAGACAGTTGTGAATTTAAATGAGTGTAGCACTGGTAGAAGAATTTATTCTGATATAAAAAATTAAAACAAATTCTCACCCCATCTATCCCTTGTCCTAGGTCAGCCCCATGGCCTCGTCTTGGTGGGACGTACACGGAACTCCAAACTTAATGTCCAAATTTAAATTGGAGTGCTCCCCAGTCCAAATGGATTGGAACGTTTATTGCTGTCAATGGTTGAGAGTAGAGTGAATTGGCAAAGTCTGCAGTCACCAGAAAAGATATGTTACACGTAGTTGTTGTTGTTTTTGAATATTTTACGTGATTTAGCAGTGAATATCTCTCATCTCATTTTATTTTCTGAACCGCTTTATCCTATTTAGGGTCACAGGGAGTGCTGGAGCCTATCCCAGCTAATTCCAGGCCAGAGGCAGGGGACACCCTGGATCGGTGGCCAGCCAATCACAGGGCACAAGGAGACGGACGTGACCTGGATTTGAACCCAGCACCCCAGAGCTGTGAGGCCAACACCCTAACCACTCACGCCAGCAGTGAATATAATTTTACTAATTAGACAAAAAGGGAAGGTAGGCCAGGCACAATTAATCGACTATAATTATTTTGATAGTTATTTACAGACATTATTAAGCCAAAAAGTTAAAAAAAGTTCATTACTATATATATATATATATATACATTTATATATATATTTATATATATATATATACATTTATATATATAAATATATACATTTATATATATATAAATGTGTATTCATGTGATTAGAAAAATCCAAATAATTCCAACATATTTATAATTTTAAAATATAATAACAATCGTAATTTGCAAACATTTACTTTTGTCATGGAAAATCTTGAAAAATATTGCAACAGTAATAAGGAATGAATTGGCTCTTTTGCACAAATAGGATGAACATGGAAAACATGACCAACCGCTGTTTTTTTCGGCACATTAAACACAATTTTGTAGAGCGTAAAAAAAATTAAAATATTGCAGCAGCATGTGACAAGTGAAAGGCATAAGTCACACGATGGCATTTCAAATCAATGTTTGCATGTTCGGGTCACATTCCGGAGCTGAATTTCAATCTTCCTTTGCTTCTCCACACCGTCCGAGGAGCCGCGGAAATCACTTTATGATTTATCAGATCAACAAGAAGCAGATTTCCCCATGTTTGTGCCAAGAGAATTCCAAGGTTGGGCTTTTAAGGCAATATCAGAGGGGGAAGCAGCACTGACTTGCTGCACCAGTAGACTCAAAGTCGCGTTGCTCGGTAGCGCCACCTATCCGTCTTGCGAAGGGTTGCTGGCTCATCCGGTTTGTGCTGAGTCAGCGCGCTAAGCCTTTTATTTTTTGCCCCCTCTGCTGCATGCAGCCGAATGATGTGGAAAGCTAGACGGCGAGCGAGCAGACTGCGGGTAGGTTTTTAATTGGGCCACGCCCGCAACCCTGCCGCCGTCTAGGCATGCGGCAAAGACGCAGATCGATCGTTTTCAACGGTTGAAAGACAAATGTGGATGTAAAAATGATCATCATTTTAAAATAGCCGACAAGAATTTTTAATGATTATTGAAACTTATATTTTTGGCTCGGATGGAGTCGTTCTGTCTCTCGTATTCTTAACCCCCCATATAATAATAATAATAATCGGACATAGGCCATGTCGTCATTATCAACAACAAAAAAGCCTACTTGTCATCACACCCAGAAACTGCGTGTGACGAAATTGGTGGTGCTTCTCCATAAGCTGCGTTTACTCGGCAAAAGACCTAAATAAGTGATAGTTACGGACTTGTAATTTGGCATTCTGCTGTATACATATACATATACATATGTATATATACATATATATATATACATATATATATATATATATATATATATATATATATATATATATATATATATATATATATATATATGTATATATGTATATATATATATATATGTATTTATATATATATGTGTGTATATATGTATATGTATATATATATATATATATATATATATATATATATATATATATATATATATATATGTGTGTGTATATATGTATGTGTATATATATATATATATATATATATATATATATATATATATATATATATATATATATGGGCTGAAAATATGTCACCAAAGTTCCTCTTATCTTAAAGTCATGCATATGCCAGCGTTGCAGTTTTTCACCACCAGGGAGAGGCATTCGCTTTTCTTTAGGTGTCCTCGTGTGTTACGTGGCCTTCATGGATGCCCCGCCCATTCAAGAGGACATTGAACATAGTGTTTGAGTATTAACCAGTAATATTGATCACATTCATTATTAGCATATCATAAATTAACTCAGTGAAGTTATTTATAATCATATGTGTGTGGTTTTGCTCTTTCTCAGAAAACTGAAACTAAATTTAGGCATTTACATTGTTATGTAAAAAGGAAGGTAATTATCCGTTTTGTAGTTTATGTATTAGTGAATAAAATCTATAAAATATTCCACCCAAAATATTCAAAATACAATTACACTATGAATCATCAACAAGTCCATACCTTTGTAACATTTATACATTTATAAAGATTCATCTGGACAATGTACAGCCGTTGTGCTTATATAACCCTCAACACACTTATGCACACACACAAATAAATAACTCGTCAGCATTCTTCTCGGTTTCTGTTAAATTAAATATAGTATTTGATTGGTCAGTCTGACTGTTTTCAACAAAAAAAGAAAAAGACTGAAAAGAAAGAAATCAAGTCACCGGAGTATATCTCACGCTATTGGCTGAGTTGTCCCAGTCTCTGGCAAAAGAAGCAGAAGCTAATTTTCTCACATATAAGCCACCCCATGTATAAGCTGCACCCTTAAAATCTCCTTAAAATTGTTGAATTTGACAATTTCTCTTTTATAAGACCCCCAATTCTCAATCTTCACCTCCATATTCATGGTTTTAATAGGGAGTACGACAGTGTTACTTTGAAGGGAAAATCTTAAGAAAAATCATCGCACGTGGTATTTCTGAGATACTGTATGAATCAAAAGCACATTATTAGGGTCAATATCATAAGGAAGTTAGTAATTCATTCAGTATTGGTAGTTTTCTTACTGAAGAACAGAAAATAACCAACAAATTGTGAATGTTAATTTGGTGACATCTACTGGTGGAAAAGAGTATAGCAACGTTGTAAGTCTTTTTTGTTACAAATACGGCTTGTGAGAAAAAAACGGTACTAATTGCATATCAAGAAACAGAGAAGGGCTGAGGCCAAATGTTCAACTTAAAAAATAATAATACAAATCAAACAAGTGATATTTAAAAAATTAAATAAATGAATGTGATTTTTTAAAGACATTTTAAATATCAAAAAAGGCTGCAAGCAGCTCTTCAATTAAAAGTAAAGCAAAACAAACAAACCTAAGAATAAACGCTTAAAATACTCAAATAAAATAAATATATATATTTTTTAATCCATATTATTTAAAAAGGAACAAAGATGTATCGGGGGGAAAATTATGAAAAGGAAAGGCTGCGGTGGGGAAAGTTGGGGTTGTGTGCTCAAGTCAGTGACGCTCAACACGCCTCAGGCCATGTCCACATCAATTCAGATATTGTTAAAAAGGCTGGTATCTGGAAATATTGTTGGGCTTCATAAAAAGCATCTAAAATGTGCAAACTATTTTGGTGTACCAGAACTTTAACACATTTAGCGAATTTTTGGTAGATTTGGACAGTCCACGATGCAGCCAGGCTTGTATACAAATTTGGGTTCGGGGGTTGCATTGGGAATACAATTCAAAAACTGAAGAACTGACACTAAAAGTACACATTAGTTGGTGGCTCATTTCAGTGCCATTGACAGTGACAGACGTCTGAGCAGTCCGAACGGATCAGCTGTCTATCAACATCAATGGCAGTGAATGTTACATAGAAATCAGGGGTACCAAACCTGTCCTCAAAGGGCTGCAGTAGGTGCAGGTTTTCATTCAAACCAAACAGGAGAACACCTTTTGCAAGAGTAATCAATTGTTTGAAGTCAGGTCAGGTACTACTTATTTTAGAAGACACCTCATTGGTGAAGGTTTAACCAATGATTACATTGTTTCAGGCAGTTTAACCATTTAACTGTTGGCACAACTGGTTGGAACAAAGACCAGACACCACTGCGCCCTTCTGCGAAATCAGTTTTGAGATTGGTTTGACTGAAGACCTACGCCAGTGGTTTCCAAACTATTCTACAAAGGGCCACAGTGGGTGTGGGTTTTCATTCCAACCCAGAAAGAGGACACCTTTTTTTCACCAATCTGGTGTCCTACAAGTGCAATCAGTGGATTGCAGTCAGGTCAAGTCCCACGCAAAGAACGACTAGCAGACGAAGTCGAAGACTGCATATGTTGGTTTTTCAGCTCTCCCATTGGTTGAAAACCCCAATTTTACAATGTGTGGACGTGGCCTCAGACACACAACCAATAAGGCACCGAGTTGAACTGAGACAGGTCAGATTGGCCAACACGTTTGAAAGCCAGGAACGTTAACATTAGGAGGTAGAACAGGACCATGAAAATTTTGCACCGAAGCTTTTCCGTGTATAAAATTACAATTGGGGTACACGTTTGCAAAATAGCCCTCGTGGCGGTTATCACGAAATGGGAAAGGTCAGAAAAACTCCAAAGCTTGTGGTCACCTTTTTAGCATAAAAATGGGAGAGGAGAACAATTACAAAAGAGGCTTGCCGTTGATGAGTCCATGTAAATATATATTGCAATTGGCATTGGCATTATGAGGAAGTGGAGTCCATAGTCAGGTCCAAAACTCCTGTTCGGCCACTCCGGTCTTAAAGTCCCTCAGTTCCGCATGTTGACTTAAACTGACATTTTGCATCATGTCAGTAACCCGTTTAAAAAAATATATACCACATGAAAAATCCAGTCTCAAATAATCCGGCAGTATGAAAGAGGCCACCATTTCGTTGAGGATTGAAGATATTGAGGATTCTGAACTTGCAAAAAACAGCATGTCACGTAAATGAAGTGGGTAAGCTCAACTATTGTATTTCCTGTTATTCTTTCTAAGGAAAGATGCTCCCGCGATCGTTCTTTAAAGACTATTTCTCGTTGGCAAGTGGTCGTGCGTTATCCTATTGTGATGACATTTGTATGCGACATTATCGAAATATTTTGAAGGGTAGACAGAAACAAACAACTCTTGATGCGTTCGTTTTGAAGACTTCGGCGGAGCGGGCAGGTGGTGTCAACCCGTAGAACTACGTAAGGTAAAAAAGATTACAACAAATTTAGAATTTAGTTTTGTTTGAAGTTACATTAAACGTTGAGTGTCTGTATATAGTTATCCAAGTTAATTTAAATTTGTTTGTTCGTTTACGAGTGCATTGTTGCCGTGGATAAAGCCCCCCCCCCGAATGAAGTCTTTTCTGTATCTTTGTCAAACGAGTCAAAAGCTGCTTTTTGGCAGGGTACAGTAATCCCTCGATTATCGCGGTTAATGTAGACCAGACATAGCCGTGATAAACAAAAAAAACACAAAGTAGGGTCACCCCTATTTAAAAAAAAACATTTTATCTTTTATTTTTTATTTTTACTTCAGTGCTGAGTCATAGTAGTAAAGCGGGGGACAGGGGAGTGGCTTCCGCTTGCGAGTTCCAGCGTGGATTTTTACATTTTTTTGAACTTTTTAAAATAGAAAATGTAGGTTTTTTTTAACTTTACTAAAAATCCACGATGTAGTGAAGCCGCGATATTCGAGGGTTTACTGCATACAGTATTGCCTTGATAGAGTGCACAAAATGGCCTCATGTAAACTCCTCCTTTCACTTAAAGAGAATTCAATGACTGCCATTGACAGCCAGACGTCAAATTCATTAGAACTGGGATGATTGGAATCGAATGCATTTTTCTTTTGACTGCTTTGAATCCTAAGGGTCACCATTGACTGATACAGGATAGAAATTGTATAAATTCATAAAAATGAACAACTGCGAAATCTTTGGAACCCTTTTTTAAGAATAAAAGCTAATTTAAAGATTTAAAATACAGGGGGGAAGGTGCAAAGAATCATTTTTGTTTTTAAAATTAATTAAAATATTTTTGGGTGTTATTTTTTTGTTTGTTTTGCATCAAAAATATTAATAAAATTAAATATATTGTTAATCAAATGAAAGATAACACTGTTTGGTTTCATTATAACTATCAGAAAATGATTGAATATATAGTTAAGTTAGTGACTAAGCAATACAATAAATACATATTTGCCAACTGAATAAAATAATATTTGCTGTTATTTGTACTGTTTTGTATTTAATGTGAATACAATAATACATTAAAACTTAGAACCTTTTTTTGTCATTTAAAAAAAATACGAATAAAAATAAATTTTGAAAGGTAAAAAAAATAAAGCTCAAAAATTGAACATTAAAAAAGAATATTGGTGTTATTTTCATATTTTGTATTTCAATTTAATATTGGAAGATAATAATTTAAAAATAGAAAAAACTATTTTTTCCAATTTAAAAAAAATAAACTAAACATTTACAAAATGTAAATAAATAAAACTAGGATAATATTTACTAATTAGAGGCTCAGAATTTTGAAACAATTAAAATAGTTGTCAATTAATTTGGTAATCAATTAGGTGTTCATTAATTAAACCACAGTGACATGCCTAATCTAAAAAATTTTTTAGGTTGTAATCATGTTTCAGTGGCATTGACGGTGGTAAACATCTCATCCATTTGGATGTATATCGCCATCAATGGGAGTCAAAATTAGTGTACGGAATAACATTAAAGCCATTAGAAAAGTATTAAAGTTGTTGCCATTTTTCCTGAGTGTAAGAAAGTGATAAAATGGCGACCTTATTGTGTGCTCAATGTAAAACACAGTCTATTTTTAAAGAGAGTCTTGTTCCATCCATCACCGTCAATGGCAATTATTTAACTTGCAGGATTTTTCAGTTTTTCGGATGCATCAGGATTTGACCAAGATCTCCATGATGTGATCCAGCTCGTTCATGTCCATCGCACAGGACTGGCGACCCGAGGCGGGGCTTTTATCATCTTGGTCCGCCCACATAGAAACGCCCAGGGGCCACAGGGTCCCCACTGCCCACCCCGCAGAAAAGTCAGAGCAGTCGTACATGGACGTGTCGATGTCCTCGAAGATGTCATCCGGCGCAAGGTCGGCCAAGTAACCCACGGCATTGACCGCGTCACTTAAGGCGCCGAAAATGGCCTCGTGTGCCAAGGTTTCCGCTGTTTCTGGACTTTCCGGGCCAGCCTCTGCGCAGTTGGGACATGTGAGGTCATCACGCAATATAGGCAAGTCGGGGACGCCGCACTGGTTCTCGTCCCGCATGTCATCGCAGATCTGGCGCAGCGTGTTGACAAGTAGCACCGAGCGCCGCAGGCTGAGCTCAGTGCCGGTCTGAGAGCGCCTCAGCTTCTCCAGGCCGAGGCCCAGCACGTGCTGCCGCACATCGCCGGCCCATGACGACTCCATGGCGCCCTCACACCTTAGTTTTTCGGCAGCAACTGTGTCCGGCGGTTCGGCGCAACTCCGCTTTCGCTTCACGCCGCGACCCAACATGGACCTGTAGGAAACCAAAATTTCATTCATTCATTCATTCATTTTCCTCACAAGGGTCACGGGGGGTGCTGGAGCCTATCCCAGCCGAGTTCGGGAGCCAGGCGGGAGACACCCTGAATTGGTGGCCAGGCAATTGCAGGGCAAACCACAATGTTTAACGCGTTTTTGAAAAAAAACGTCCTATTATCTTCATCTTAAAATGTAGTTACCAAACTACACAATTTTTACATGTATATTTGTATATTTTACAATCATCTCATTTTAAGGGTACAATTCTGGAAAACACAGCTGCCAGTTTGGTTTTTAATAGTGTGGGAGATGCAATCACACGAGTGGGTGGGGGTGGGGGTGGGGGTGGGGGTGTGGGCGTGGGTGCGGGCGTGGGTGTGCCGCATTGCATTTGTACGATTTTTAATCGCTAAATAAGGGGAAATGCAATCATTAATAAGGGGAGCATTTAGTCGAGGTGAACAGGTATGTAAGAGAGAATCATGCAACATGGATAGTGGTTGTTGTGAGACAGCCAATTGAATTGAATTGAATGCTTTTATTGTCATTATATGAGATAGAATATTTTCTATAAAGCCGCGAAAGTTCAAGCCACGGCGAGAAGAAGGATCACAATAATTATAGGGGTAATCCTAGTTTGCGGTTTTTCGATTATCACGGCCATGTCTGGCCTACATTAACCCCGAAAATTGAGGATTTACTGTACTCATACTTTGTTCGAACATGCATATCTCATACCTGTCAACCTGGGCCAATTCCTCCCCGTATTAATGATTGGAATTCCCCGTATTAAGCAATAGAAAACTGTACAAATGCAACGCGGCACATATTTACTCACATAGGGTGCACGTAAAAGTGTTATGGTCGCGCCGCGTTGTCGTGACGCGACCGTGAATGTATTCGGACCCAAGCGCTATGACTCATAGCTGCTTAAATAACGAAACAGGACATGATTTAATCATGTCCTGTTTCGTGTGAAAGGGGAATGCGTGTGCGCATATCATGCTTAAAGCATGACAATATTCCTCTTACAGGTTGGAACAAAACCCGCACCCACTGTGGCCCTTTCTGGAATAGTTTGGGGACCACTGATCTTAAGGATTCGACGATGATGGTAGTCATCAATGCATTTGCCAATCGATTAGTGGCGATCAGTTGATTTTTTCTGAGCCAGTCATGAATGAGCACTACTGACGCCGATAGACATCCAGTCTGTTTAAACCGTGAATCCACTAAAGTGGTACCACTGACGGCGATAGACGTCCAATTAAATCACTGATGTGAACTGAAATGAGTTCGTCACCAGTACAGGGCTGATTGACAGCGAATTAACGTTCGATTAAACGATTAATCGTGGAACAACTGATGGCCCGGACCCTCACTAATGAAGAGAAAAATGAGTTTATCACTTCTGCAGGTAGCGCATCTCGTTTATGTAACAGGAAGCCACATATCTCATTTTCTGAACCGCTTTATCCTCATTAGGGTCGCAAGGGGTGCTGGAGCCTATCCCAGTTGACTCCGGGCCAGATGAGGGGGACACCCTGAATCAGTGGCCAGCCAATTGCAGGGCACAAGGAGATGGACACATCGGTCCATTGTCCACAATATTCGTGGGATTACTGTACAGTGGTACCTCGACGTACAAGCACCCCTACATACGAGCATTTCGAGATACGAGTAAAATCTCGAGCAAATAATTATATCTAGATACGAGAAAAATTTCGAGATGCGAGAAAGCCAGGTGGCCAAGACATGAGAGGCTGTTTATCATTGTAGCGCACTGTCTTTTTTTGCCGCATCTCTTTCGTGTATAACAGATATCTACGAGCACTGGGAGAAGCGTTGCATTTTGCCGTGTTTTTTTTCCCCGTCACTCAGCGCGAATGCCGGAGCGATCGCTAATACAAGGTATATATTACTTCTCGTTAGCTGTCATAAGAACATCAGGGGCACTGTCTCCGCAACTCCTCGTGTAATATCTCTGGTCGCAACTCACTCTTTGTAATGTCTCTGGTCGCAACTACCTCTTTGTAATGTACACTGGGCGGAGCGTTGCATTTTTTTCAGTGTTTTTCCCCCTTTAGCTTGTTAGCTCCTGTTGGCGGAGCGATCGCTAATTCAAGACCACTTCTAGTTGGCAAGTGGTCGTGCGTTATCCTATTGTGAGGACATTTGTGTGCATAATTTTCAGAATATTTTGGAGGGAATACAACAGCAAACGGCCCATCGATAGTGAAAGTGGAGGCGGGGCAAACAGCCAACCCGGCCAGGAGAAGGTATAAAAATGTAAAACAAAATTAGAATTAAGTTTAGTTTAAGGTTAGATTAAACTTATTTTTGAGTGTGTCTGCATCGTAATCCAAGTTCATTTAAATTTGTTTATGTTATATTACGATTCACCGGTGCAAAAAGTCTCCTCCGCTAAACTCGTATTACGAGGTACCACTGTACTTGCCTTACTAAAACATAACAAATTATTTGTCCCATTGTATTACATATAATACGGTTTTTCACGACATGACTCACCGCTGTGCGTAAGAATTTACTCGTCAAGATAGGATGCTGGCTCGTGACAGGCCGACAGATACAGATGTTCTAACCATGCGCACGGGTTAGGGTTAGTGTTAGTGTTAGTCCACGGCAAGTCCAGATGAACCCCCCCCCCCCCTCCCGAGCTCCCGAGTCCTCCAGTCTCGACTCGGTTTCAATGACGAAATATCACGTTGTTCAGGACTCCCGCTCCCGCTCGTGAGTTTTAAAGTTCCGAATGAAGCTATTGCGGTGGGCTCACCTTTCGTTTCTTTGGCTGGCGTCATCGGTGGCCACAATCCACCGTTAAGTGTGCAGGGTCGTGCCGCGGAACATCACCGTCAAGTCCCGGTAGAGAAGATGAGGAATGTTTGCTCCGGTCGAAGTCGAGCAAGGGAGGGATGGAACGACTCTCTGATTGGTCCAGCGCGCCGCCGCTCGTAGCCCCGCCTCCATCCCTCACGGGGCAGCGAATGTGCGGCGGCGCTGGTGACCCCTCCGTGGACCGCTCGGAAAAAGTGCAAACACGTGAGTGGTATCAAGAGTCGTCCTGTGCTCGCGGCCTCAAGTTTTTCAGATATGTTCCGCCCCGAATTTGTCATTTTCGTTCCGTTTTTACGTTCCACGTGGAAATGCATCTTGAGTGGTGAGCAAGTTCCGAAAGCGAGGGGAAACGGAAGCAGTTGCGTGATTGACAAGTGTTTCCTGAACACCACATTTTAAAGGGATGATGACTCACATACTTGACCGGAAGTAGTCCGAAAAGTGCCAAATAAGGACTCGCTCCCTCCCTGCCAAAAAAGAAAGGAATCCGCACGCAACTTGCACGTTTTTTCGCTCCTTTTCCTTTCTGTGCTTTTTTCTGCAACACTGTGGTTTGACCTAGTTCTTCCTCACATGGTCACGAACCAGAATTCCCTTAAAAAATGAATTCTTTTATATTAAGCGCACAGTAATGTCGTTGTAACTAAGGAAACAAATACACTACATTCCTACTGTTCTCACTAATGTAATGTTATTTCGTAAACTAATATTGGCTGTCATTAACAACATCATAGATGTCTAATTAATTTGAAGTTTAATAGATTGGATCTCTATCTTCATTACTAGAAGAAAAACATGATCGCCACTTTTTTGTATTAAGATTAGGGCTGTCAAAATGAATCAATTTATCAACAAAAAAGCGATTATAATTCTATGAATTCTATTTTGATTGTTGAAGTATGACCTAAACATTGAACAGTTTCAGAAATAGTTTCTCAATACTAAATATTATATTATTTATTTTTTCAGGTTTGTTATGGGTGGCCCGGTGGTGAGTGGTTTTCGCGTCGGCTTAACGGTGGAGTCCTGGGTTCAAATCCAGGTCGGTCCACATGTGTGGAGTTTGCATGTTCTCCCGGTTTCCTCCCACATTCCAAAGACATGCATGGTAGGCTGATTGGACACTCTAAATTGCCCCTAGGTTTGGGTGTGAGTGTGCATGGTTGTCCGTCTCCTTGTGCCCTGTGATTGGCTGGCCACCAACTCAGGGTGTCTCCCGCCTCTGGCCCGAAGTCACCTGGGAAAGGCTCCAGCACCCACCGCGACTCTAGCGAAAATAAAGCGGTTCAGGAAATGAGATGAGATGAGAAATGTACACTAAAACGATGTGTGGTTTCTCTCGCTTATTTTTTTTTAAATAAATATGTTTATAAAAATGTATACTAAAACGATGTGTGGATACTAAACTAAGGAATACTTGTTATAATATAAATGATTTGGATAAAACAGATAAGGCGCTGTAATGTAATTGCGATTTAACTACTAAACAGGAGCCGCAGAGTCTGCATCTATTTTGACCTGGTATCCCCAATATGGAGGAGCAAGAAGTTAAGGATATACTAGAGACAGGAGAACTAAAAAGACAAACACCCACCGGTAAGAGTGAATTGTGGAAAAGCTTCAAATTGATTGGTGAAAATGCTAGAGGAACTTGCGTTGACTTTGCTGAATGTAGTCAATCTGGCACTCTACTTTCATATGCGAGCAAAAAGACTGGCGGTTCGACGCTGAGCAGGCATTTAAACAGCTGTACATACTGGCAAAAGTGATGATCGGCAAACATCTAAATTATTCATTTAATATAAAAGATGCAAATTTTTATACGGTCTTGTTTAACTTAGATTTCGTTACAAAAGACAGGCTTTAATTTGTTATCATAAATCACCCTTCCTCCTCGCAAATTGGGAGTCCCGAGTCCACCCAATAAAATATGAAATTTCGGGTTTGCTTTGAGCTCGGCCCTGCAATCAACTTAATTGCTCAGGCTAGGCTGGGTCGAGCTTTAATACCCATGGGCCGAGTCGGGACGGGCCAGATTTTTTTGGCCCGATCTTACCTCTATTTGATAAGCAAATGGACCTCCCAACATACAAAAACAAGATCCAAGTTACGAAATTCCCTAAAAATGTAAATAAATTTCCTGTATTCCTTATTTTATTTTGAAATTGTCCCGTTAACATTGCGGCCTGCTTTACAACAACTCTCTTTTGTCATCACAGACTTCTTTATTTAAAATTATTGGTGCGAATGAAATAAATAAGTGGGCCCTGTTATTCATCGAAAAACAGGACGGAAGAAAGTGGCGTGGCGTTGACTGATATTGCAAGCCAATGCAGGCCGTATTAGCATCGCTACGCTATTGAACCAAAAGGAAGCATTAAAAATGGCAACTCCTTAGCATGCATGGCCCCTCTGGACTGAACGACGAGATGCAGAGACTGTTAGCCTTTGGAGTTCTATATAACGCTAAGTTGTTTTGAATTCATAATTTGAAGTTGTTTAGATGTGTGTTTATGTGCATGTGTCCGTGTGCTTCCTCCTTACTGTACTGTACCACTGCACAAATAGAACATTTTAGCATGCTTGTTGTTCTTTTTAATACATTAATAAATAATTTTCCCATCATTTTCTTTCATTTTTGCCTGTTTCTCACATGTTTTATACTAAAGTAGGAGATTGATCATTTTTAAAGGGGTTAATTGGTAGGTTTTTTTTAGGACCGTGGAACGAACTACACAATTTACATATAAAGTACTGCTCTACTTACAAAAAATCTACGTTAGGAAATCAGTTCCGGAACCAATTAATTTTGTAAGTAGAGGTATGACTGTATCCTTTTCCTCCTCCTCTCCTCGACTCTGTGTTCTCTCCCCGTATGCTGCCACCATTTTCACAAGGCTTGATCTACGCAATGCCCCCACACAATGATCCTTGGAGATATGTTGTCTGGGCCTTTGTGCGTCTTTCAGGGTTACCCACGTCAAACAGGTGCTAGGTGAGGCACCAGACTAAATCAGACTGTCCGTCAATCCCGATTATACCATTCCTCCCTCTCACATCTCTTTGACTCTTTACGGGAAAGTAAGTACAGTGTTACCTCGAGATACGAGCTTAATTCGTTGCGGGGCTGAGCTCGTATGTCGATGTACTCGTAACTCAAATGAACGTTTCCCATAGAAATGAACTAAAAACAAATTAATTTGTTCCAACCCTCTGAAAAAACACCAAAAACAGGATATTGGATTGGAAAAATATTTTTATTTGTTCTAAGTTGCCATGTATTAACAAAGTAACAAATAACTAGTGGTTTAATAGTACTAAAATGCGTTTAATAGTATTAAAATTAGATGGATTTCGCAGAGGGGAGAGAGATAGGGACAGAGAGGGGGGGACTTTTTGCACGGCAACGCGCTCGTATTATAACATAAACAAATTTAAATGAACTTGGATTACGATGCAGACACTCAAATATAAGTTTAAACTAAACTTAATTCTAATTTTGTTTTAAATTTTGATGCCTTTCTTCTCCCGGGTTGCCTCTATTTGCCCCGCCTCCAGTTTGGATGTCATTCTTGATAGCACTTTTTTTTTACATCAGAGCCATAAAAATACTATCACCTCTTCATCATATTTTCATCTCCTTCTCTTGTCTCCCAAGAATTCTGCGCTTCTGGTCCATAGTCTTGTCACTCGCCATGATTACTGTAAATATCATTTGATATACGTGATAAAACAGACCTAACACTTGGTCCGTGGAATGTTACCTCGCCAGTTAGGAAAGGAACCCGAGCTAGTCCGTAAGGTTGAAAAGTTCTGACTAGATGTTGTCAGGCTTTTTGCATTCTGGTTGGAAAATCTTCCACTCTGGAGTAGTCCAGGATGAGGCGCCGAGCAGGTGTGGCCACATTTATTGCCCCCTGGCTCAGTGCCTGTACGCTGGGGTTCACCCCACAACCTTAGACCACCAAAATGTGACGCTGGCTGACGCCAAACAACTTCTGGTTTACATAATGTAAAAATAAGCAAAATACGTTATTTTAATTTTAACTAACGATCTCATAATTTTAGTTTTAAACGTGTACGACTTGATTCTCGTAATATATCGACTGTAATCTTGCAATTTTATGACTTTCTGCCATTACTTTAATCGCGTATTACGACAAAGCAGTGACACAGGCCTTGTCACCCAACTGTATAAACAAGCAACTAAATGACTAAAATCTCGTAATTTTATGATTTTAATCTTCTATGACCTAATTCTCTTAATGTGTATGTATAATATACATACATATTTCTTAGCCCAGCAGAGAGGTCTTGAAGGCCCTGACGGCACACCACTGATGTATGTATGCATGTATATATATATATATATATATATATATATATATATATATATATATATATATATATATATATATACATATATATATATATATATATATATATATATATATATATATCAGCAACACTTTATATATTAAATTATTTATTACCTATTTATTTATGTCTAAAATGTCTTTTCCTGTGTCTGTATCCTCACCCTCTTGCTACTGTGACAGTGAAATTTCCCGAATACGGGATGAGTAGTTATCTAATCTAATCACCATTTTAATCTCCTAATGGGACGACTGTAATCTCGTAATTTTACCACTACATCCCTATCACTTCAATGTTTTAATATTATGCTAAAAGCAAGTTAGCATTGAGACATAACTTCGTCTTAGTACAATTTTTCTTGTAATATTTTTTATCATGACAATTTATCAGTTCTTGTTGGAAGTACAGATCTGGAAATCAGACGTTTGGAAGAACCCTAAATTTTTGTGAGGGTTAATATAATGACTTAAAGTATTTCTATTGATTACTGCACTATAGCAAATACAATGCACACACAACCAAAGCAATAGTTGCATCTTTTATTATAAAAAAATATTTACAAAGACGCTACAAGGTTTTTTGTCTGGATATAAAAAAAATGCATACATTTATTGACAAAGGTATTAATAAGTCTTTGAAGTTCTAGCTCCCATTGCGACCAGCGTGAGTGACATCCTTCAGGAGTGCGAAAAGGTCTTTACATTGCCTGAGTTCTTTTTTGTCACGGCATCCATTTTGCAGAAAGGCAACTGTTTGCATAAAAGGACTTTAAAGGACATTGGAGTCGTATACAATCATTTTTTTTTCTAACGCGTATGGCAGAGCTGCATAGTGATTGGAATTGTGACCCGGTTCTTGTGATTATTTAAAAAAAAAGTTTAAACTGAAGGACTAATAAATAGGTACTGCACTTTTAAAGAGACCCGTAAGTGACAATTTTTTTTATGTCGGGCTTTAATGGTTGACGTGTGTGTGTACCCAAAGAGATAATAAATACAATAAATTAAAAAAAAAATTAAAAAGAAGAATAAATTAACAATATGGCTTCTTCTGGATGGAAAATTGTGGTTTTACCTCCCTGGGTTAAAAATAATCAAAAGCCTTGGAGCAGGGGTCTCAAACTTGCGGCCTCCTATTTGACATTAAATTGTAGCATTATTGTAATTTTTCCTCATGGGTAATTGAAAAGGAAAATATGATTTAAAAATCTAAATAAAATAATTAAGTGAAAAAGTAAACTGAATTTTAATACAATATTTTTTGCCTATCCCAGCAAAATAATACAAATATATACATATGAAAATAATTCTAAACATTTTTTCAAAACTCAAAAATAATACAAAAAAGAAATACATTTTAAAATAGTGAAAAATCAAAGGGAGGAGGAATGAGTACTTTGCGGTGGGAATTTTGTTTTAATTCATCTTGTCAATCTCTTAAGGCTTAACATATCACAAGGTATAATGACACTTGCTATTTTTTTCCAACAATTTGAGTTAAGTGTAGATCGTTTTTGGGGGCGATTTCTAATTAAGTTTGACACCCCTGCTTTAGAGCAAAAAAGTATGAAAATGAAAAACCATTAAAAAAAAAAGCTCAGGAAGACACTCGAGTCTCAATTGTGGCTACGTTCAAATCTCTGAAATTAATATCAAATGATAATTGCAAACCCCTCCCCCCCTCGACTGTATAATGCAGAAAAATATATTTCTATATACATATACGTACATATACATATATTCCATTCATAATTGCTCAAATCTTTAGGAAAATAGATTTGGATGTTACTTGCGGATTGCTAAGCTTTGTGTGGTTGTAGTGTGAAGGCGCGCGCGGAATTAGCCGAAGACAGTGTGGCCCACACGGACGGAAATAACACAAGGAATTGGAAAAATTGACAAACTTTCCAAGGAGGCGAAAACAGATTTTTAAAAATCCATGTACACAACTTTAAAATTAATGTGGAAAATCTTTAACTCATGGGCCACTTTTAACAGAGATAGGCATCCATTTTATTTGAACTGAGTAAAGCTGATCACGTTTCAGTGCCATTGACAGCGATAATTCCATTCTAATTGGACTGGGAGGGGCTGCCATTAAAAGACAGAGCAGCAGGCCAGTTGTTGATGATCAAATTAACAGATATTATAATTATTTAGACAATGTCCACCAAAAATCGAAATCTTTTAACCTCTTAAAAGTAAATAAAAATCTTCTGATGTTTAATGTTGGGTTTTCCCCCCCAATAAAAAACAGTAAATAAACCTCTTAATAATTTTACTTTTTTTTTTTAAATTAAAACATTTGAAAAAAAGTGGGAAAAATGGCTTTCAATTTAAGTCATTTTTATTTCATAAATTTGTATTTAAAAATTTAATGATTTTTATTTTTAAAATTATATTATTAATTGGAAGAAAAACTGAATAAAAGAGCCGGAAAATTAGTATTAATTTTAAAAATGAGAACAAAAACGGGGAATCCTGTACACCTCCCAGTCAAAATGCATTGGATTTCTGTTGGAGTCAATGGCAGCCAATGAGGTACTAGTGGCACCTTATCGCCACCATTAACAATAATTTCAAATGATGCAAAAATATTTATTATTCTGGTTTAATATTTATTTTAAATGTAATTAAATGAAGAAAAAGGCCCTACCAATCAACAGAGTTGACATTTATTGGCATCAATAAAAATCATGAGACTGTAACACTACCATTACCTTCAATTTCCAATTTGATCCCTGTGGAAAGTTTGGAAAAGTTCCAAAACCTCCCAGCTAAACGTTGCTGTAACCTCCTTGAAATTTGCAAGCGGACTGCTTAACTCTTTCAGTGGCCTTGACAGCACAAGATGTCATTATTGTGGCTCTCTCATGCTTCTTGCATTATTTTGTCACAATAAGTAAAACCCAATTGATTTGGAAGGGTTGGGATATCAACCCAATCAAACAGCAACCATCAGTGGCAGCCTATTAGTTCAATTCTCCCCCATCATGTGCCTCTTTTCATCCTCCATGCTGTGAATTGAAATGAGTTTGTTGCTAATGGACGTCCAACCCATTTGAGATGGGAATTCTGACGGCGGATGAACGTTCGTTCACTGCCACCCATCAGACTTCAAATGGATTGCACGTCCATCACCCTCAGTGGCAGCCTAAGACTTAAGGTCTGCCCCTTTGTTTGGAATATACTGTACGAGTAAAAAAAGGTTCCCAACGGGAGCTGCCGATCCTAAAAGTCATTTTTGGCTCGCATTGAATTTTGGAAAGCTTGCGCAATCTGGCCGCGTAACAAATGCACATTCAGGAAGTCCGCGATGGCGAGCTTCAGGAGCCCACGATTATCTCCATGATGTGGTCCAGTTCGTTGAGGTCCGAGCGGCAGCTGGCGCCAGGGCTCAGGGGTGCCGGCCCGTGGGAGGACAGGCTCTCCAGCAGGTCGTAAGGTCCCATCTTGGGGGCGCTCTGCATACCCGTCAGCACAGTGTCCAGCTCGTAGTAGGACGGGTCCACGTCTGAGAAAAGCTCCTCCAGCGCCGGATCCGGCGGGGGCGGCGACGGCGGCTGCTTGATTTCGAAAGTCCCGAAGAGACGATCGCCGGGGGACCCATCAGGGCCCTCGTCCTCGCCCTCCGACTCGTCCTCCTCCTCCTCTCCGTCATCCTCGCGCTCCTCCCAGCGGGAAGTCGCCCCGCCGAAGGGCGTCGGCAGGTAGGAGGTGACACCCTTACGGACATCCCCTGCTTCCATGTCCGCCTCTTCAGAGCGGTAGCCCTCGTCGGGGCCGTCCTCCAGAGGGTAGGGCTTGGGACTCTGCCCCGCTGCCGCTGAGGGGTCCGGCTGCCGGCACAGTACCTCGGTGGCCACCAGGCGGTCAGTGGGGCACTGGGCGGCAGCTAGCGCCTGCGTCATAATCTGCCAGGTGCCGTCCTGCGTCATCTCCTCCTGGATTTGTCGCACCGTGTTGGCGATCAGCACAGAGCGGCACAGGTTGGGCTCCACCAGCATGTGGCACAGCTGCAGTTTAATCAACGACATGTCCAGAAGAGACTGGCGCTGGAGGTTGTATGAGGGTGATGGCGTCTGGGTGCTGCCCGCCGGGACCCGTTCGCCAGGACTGCTCGCCGCCGCCTCCTCCGCCGGCGACGACTCGAAGAACTTGCGCTTGGTGCCCTTTGGAAACATGGCGTCTGTCTGATAGAGGAACGCAAGACAAAAGGCTTAATACACAGGGGTCCAACTTGCAGTTGGGGCCACATCTGGCCCTGTGTGTCATTTAGTGTGGCCCTCTAATTCAAATCATATGCATTTCTTGTTAAAATATTTTCAATAACATTTATGGCAAGGACCTACAGCTTGGCTACAAAACAATAACTGATTATCTTTTTTGGTCAACAATAAAAACTTTCGATAAATGTCGTTAAATATAAACTGCAATTACACCACCCGAACACCACAAAGAAAAGGGGCGATGATGCGACGTGAACGCTAGTTCCAGACCAACGTTCGGTGGACAAAGATAGTGAGATACGCCTAATCATTTGGCAGCAAGGTTAGTGATGGAGAGGCGCACATAGCGCATGAAAGCAAAAGGAGTACAACACAGCCAAAATTTGCCATTATGAGATGCAGGACAACACCGAGCCTATCCACTAGAACAGGGGTGGCCAAGTCCGGTCCTCGAGAGCCCCAATCCGGTCTGTTTTCCATATTTCCCTCCACCAACACAACCTGAATCAAATAATCTGGATTGGTGTAAAGCTTCTGACAGCTTGCTGAGGAGTTGATCATTTGATTCAGGTGTGGTAGAAGAGGGAGATATGGAAAACAGACGGGATAGGGCATCTCGAGGACCGGACTTGGCCAGCCCTGCACTAGAACATAGGTGTCCAACACATTCCAGAAAGGGCCGAGTGGGAGCAGGTTTTCGTTCCAACCCACCAAGACGACACCTTTTCACCAATCTGTTCTCTAACAACTGTAATCAGTTGATTACAGTCAAGTGCTGCTTCTTCCAGCAGAGCTCCCCATTGGCCCAACTCTGCACTGTTTCAGTAGGGAGGAAAACCTACACCCACTTGGCCCTTATTGGCCTTATTGAAAAATTCCTTAACCCATTTTAACCCGCTCTTCTCATTTGAGGAAAGGCTATAATTCTTTTCTTACTTGATATCAAGGAGTTTCCCAATTTTGAGCAAATGTTATGAATACATAGCAAAAATCTAAAACGTGTTAACTTTGGTTGAAATGGGTTTAGTTTATCCAACTTTAAAAAGAACTAAATTTACATTTTCTTTTTGTGAGAGAAAAATAGTCTGCTTGCCAATGGTGATCATGTGTTCATTTAATTTATTTTATTTATTTCATATTCCATGCAAACTTTTGGTTTGAAGGCAAATGTATAAAATATATATTAAAATGGTTGTCAAAATTTAAGGAGGGAAGTAATTTATTTACTTATTCATAGAAGTTTGAAGTTTAAAATTTGAAAGACAAACGATGTAGGTAGTTATCATAATAATTATCGAAATTGACATTTTTGGGTGATAATTTTTGTCATAAAATCCAGGCCTACCAGGACCCCAGTCAACAGAGAACATATATCCCACCCTAACCCATTTTGAAAACATTTTAAATGACGTATTTCTTAATGTGTGTTTTCTACGGAAGCGTTTTACATTCACCTTCAAAATAATTTAAAAAACCCTAACCGTTTTTCAAATTAATTTATTTTAGCAGTTGTTTTTTTGAATTAATTGTTTTTGAAAACTCCGGTTTTCTGAATGATTTATTTTCTGGGGCTGTTTTTGAATTCATTTCTTTTCCCAACTATGTTTTTCTGATTAATTTATTTCGAGGGTTGTTTTTTGAATTAATTTTTAACTGAGTAATTTAAGGTTGCTTTTTGAATTTTTTTATTTGGTTTTTCGTTTTCCCCCCATAATGGCATTTATATTATAGTTTGTCAACCTTACCAGGCAACATGAGGTAATTTCTTTTTCCGCTGGCAGCCAGGCTCAGGAGAAAAAATAAAAAAAATAAAACAAGCAAGCAGCAGTTATCGAGATACTTGGAAGTCTCAGGCAAACTACGTTCCACAAATTCTAGACTGGAGGACAAGGTCAACAAACTATAATAACAATCCCATTAATGTGACTTATTGACTGGGCTATCTCCCACTGCCTTCGGCCCATATCTAAATAAAACTTGATTGCGGTGAATAGACTGAATGTCTAGAATTTGCAGAACACAGTCCGCTCAAGACCTGCTGCTTGGTCGTTTTTTTTAAATTATTTTTTTCCCCGCTGGCAGCCATGTTTGATTTTTGAATTATTTTTTTCCCACTGGCGGCCAGGCTCAAGAAAGAAGAAAAATTAAAAAAAACAACCATTATATAAATTAATCAGAAAAACTTAGTTGGGAGGGAAAAAAAGAAAGAAAAAAACGTTGATAATATAGAAGTTTTCTAAAATAATTAATTTAAAAGAACCACAAAAATAGATTCCTTTGAAAAACTGTATTTTTAAGGTGCATGTATTACACTTGTGTAGTTTTCCCATTTTTTTCATAAAGAAACAAAACCTGAATATACGGTGGGGCAAATAAGTATTAAGTCAACCACCAATTGTGTAAATTATCCTACTTGAAAAGATTAGAGGCATGTAATTGTCAACATTGGTAAACCATGAGACAGAATGTGGGGGGAAAAAACAGAAAATCACATTGTTTGATTTTTAAAGAATGTATTTGCAAATTGTAGTGGAAAATAAGTATTTGGTCAATATCAAAAGTTCATTTCAATACTTTGTTATGTACCCTTTGTTGGCAATAACGGAGGCCAAACGTTTTCTGTAACTCTTCACAAGCTTTTCACACACTGTTGCTGGTATTTTGGCCCATTCCTCCATGCAGATCTCCTCTAGAGCAGTGATGTTTTGGGGCTGTCATTGGGGAACATGGACTTTCAACTCCCTCCACAGATTTCCTATGGGGTTTAGATCTGGAGACTGGCTAGGCCACTCCAGGACCTTGAAATGCTTCTTACGAAGCCACTCCTTTGTTGCCCTGGTGCTGTGTTTGGGATCATTGTCATGCTGAAAGACCCAGCCATGTCTCATCTTCAATGTCCTTGCTGATGGAAGGAGATTTTCAATCAAAATCTCTCGATACATGGCCCCATTCATTCTTTCCTTTACACAGATCAGTCGTCCTGATCCATTTGCAGAAAAACGGCCCCAAAGCATGATGTTTCCACCACCATGCTTCACAGTGGGTATGGTGTTCTTTGGATGCAATTCAGTATTCTTTCTCCTCCAAACACAAGAACCTGTGTTTCTACCAAAAAGTTCTATTTTGGTTTCATCTGATCATAACACATTCTCCCAGTCCTCTTCTGGATCATCCAAATGCTCTCTAGCGAACGGCAGACGGGCCTGGATGTGTACTGGCTTCAGCAGGGGGACACGTCTGGCAGTGCAGGATTTGAGTCCATGGCGGCACATTGTTTTACTGATAGTAGCCTTTGTTACTGTGGTCCCAGCTCTCTGTAGGTCATTCACTAGGTCCCCCCGTGTGGTTCTGGGATTTTTGCTCACCGTTCTTGTTATCATTTTGACGCCACAGGGTGAGATCTTGCATGGAGCCCCAGATCGAGGGAGATTATGAGTGGTCTTGTATGTCTTCCATTTTCTAATAATTGCTCCCAGTTAATTTCTTCACACCAAGCGTTTTACCTATTGCAGATTCAGTCTTCCCAGCCTGGTGCAGGTCTACAATTTTGTCTCTGGTGTCCTTCGACCGCTCTTTGACAGCCAGAAATCTTGCTTGTTTGTAGGTGACCAAATACCATAAATAATACCAGAAATAATAATTTCCACCTTAATTTGGAAATAATTTCTTTAAAAATCAAACAATGTGATTTTCAGTTTTTCCCCACATTCTGTCTCTCATGGTTGAGGTTTACCCATGTTGACAATTACAGGCCTCTCTAATCTTTTCAAGTAAGATAATTTGCACAATTGGTGGTTGACTACATACTTATTTGCCCCACTGTATACTGTTCTTCCTCCATTTTCAGCCGTAGCTCTACTTACGAATGCCTCTAGGTGCGAAATTTTCAGGTTACAAAAGCTTTTTATATGCAAATGAGTGCCTCGAGATACGGAATATATCCAAGTTACGAAAACCCTCAAGAAGTAGACGCATTCCTTATCCGTTATTTTATTTTGCAAATATTGTCGCGGATGCATTGATTCTCACTGTAGACCTTCCCTACACCACACTGGGCTCTCATTGGCTCTCTCACAACAACCATTATCCATGTTTCAGAATTCTTTCTTACACATTTTTGATCGCCGTTAGTCGTTACGGAGTTTTGACTGCTTTTTGGTTGAGTTTTTCCAAGTATGGATAAAGCAGCTGCTTCCGTTTTTATCATCATGCCTCCCATGAAAATTACCAGTGCGAATGAAAAGTGGTCAGCGTGGAGGACAATAACGAGTTGGTCGAGGGCCATAAAAATAAACTCTCTAGAGTTAATGGAAGAGTCGTCAACACGGGGGAAAAAAACGAGAAGGCAGACGAGGAGGAAGCAGCGACCATTGCAACAGCAAAAATCAAAGAAATGCTGGAGAAATTTCACGAACTTTCTGCCTTCCTGGAAAAAACATCCAGAAAAAGTGTTCACGAGTCGGGCGATCGCCCACTTTGACGAAGTTTGTCTGTTGCATTATAGAAACATTATTGAAAGTCTTCAAAGGCAATCGTCTTTGGACAGTTTTGTTTTTTCGAAACGTCCATCAACCAGCACGGCAGACGGGCAAGTGAAATCCAAATAGGTAAGAACCAGTAGCGACTAATAAAATGGGCAAAAAATTAAATTCCAAAGAATTCATGAAACGTTAATGTTTGTTGTTGATTCATTTTGTTAATGTGGTTCATGTGCTCCTATGGTTGTCATGTCTTGTGAGGGTTTTGGGTGGATGTGTGTGTGTTTGCTTTTCACCTCTGGTATCCCAGACCCACGGGGCTTCCCTTGCTCCGCGGCGCCTGGTGGGAAGCAAGAGGCGAAAAGCAAACACACATCCACCCAAAACAAGACATGACAGTGGTCATGTGCTATCTCTGTTGCATACCGTTAGCATCCTCTTGTTCCCCTGCATTTCAACACGGATAGATTTTGTATTCTTTATTCATTTTAAGACATTTATAAATAATTTTCTCATAATTTTCTCTCATTTTCCTCACATCTTTCATACCAAATTGCGACACTTTGACCAATTTTAAAGGGTTTAGTTGATAGTTGTGTGAGGACTGTGGAACAAATTAGAATTTACTTATAAAGTACTGCTCTACTTATGAAATTTTCAAGTTACGAAAAAAGTTCTAGAACTAATTAATGTCCTAAGTAGAGGTACGACTGTAATTAAAATAAAAAAAATATTGACTAAGTGGCAATAAAAAGATTTTTTGAAAATTTTAAGGTCAACAATCTCTCTAAAGGACTAGATAACAAAATTGTTATCCGTTATGTCGTAAAGAAGTCACAACAACAGTATACTTAACGATGATACTTTTAAAATACAGTAAGTGAGAAATAAATGCTGAAACTAAGGATGTGGCAACATAATGAAGTAGTGATGTCGCAATTCTTTGTATCCCAAAAGGTTTTCAATAGGAAGAACCGACATAATTTTATTTTTAGTTTATTTATTTTTTTAAAAGGAACAAACAGATTACTACAATTTTTTCACTTTAATATTATTTATTAGACCATTTTATATTATCACAGTCATTCCACAATGTTTTTCTCTAATTGCATTAAAAAACAACAACACATTGTGACAGGAAAAAGAACTGATGTGCTGCAATATCTAACATAATGCCTTTATGTCAGATATTGCACCACATCTGTTAGATATTGCAGCACATCAGGGTCGACTTGGATACGTTCCTTTAAAGATAATAATTTGAATTAAAAATTCAATACAAAAATGTAGACATTTTCAGTCATATAAAGAATGACTGGTGCGCAATCTACACAAATCCTGGCAAAACACTGCCCCCTGCCGGTGAATAAGTCCCCTCCGCAGTCGTTATCTATAATGGGAGATGTAGAACCTGTCCAGATGGCGACAATCTACCGCAGGGACGGCCAGGTCCGGTCCTTGAGAGCCCCTATCCAGTCTGTTTTCCATGCCTCACTCCACCAACACACCTGAATCAAATAATCAGGATCGGTATGAAGCTTCTGGACAGCTTACTGATGAGTTGATCATTTGATTCAGGATTGGTAGAGGAGGGAGATAGGAAAAACAGACTGGATAGGGGCTCTCGAGGACCAGATTTGCCCACCCCTGATCTACCTTCTTTTACAAAAGCCAGCCCTCTCCAAATAGCCTCGGCAAGTTTATAGGGTAATATCGGGTTGTAAAAATAAAAACAGGTTGCTACAGGGAAACGAGTCTGCCCAGGAAGCGCTATCCTCGCTCAAGAAGAATGGAATCAATTATTTGGTGAATCTGATGATGATGAATCAGACTTTGATTTTTTTTTAAATATTATGATGATGAATTAGACTTTAAGGATTTAAAATTGTAAATTCCATTTGAGAGTTGTGTTCATCCTGGTAGTTTGTTTTACCAAGTTTCCATACCATAAGTTGTGAATAAATGTTTTGTCATGGTGACATGTTCAACATTTGCCAGTTACCAGTACTGGTCCAATCCTTGGTGTGAGCTGAGAAAAAACTGGAAATAAATGTATACCAATTTTTAGTCACAGATTGAATGCACGTTATACACGGGTGCACGTTATACTGGAATACGTTAAGCAGACTTTGCGCAAAAATTCCTACTCAGCCTACTAACCAAATTAACTATCTGAATTGACACGACACATCCAACCAGCTCCTACGAATGTTGACAGAAGATCTTGCCACCAGTACGCGCATTCAAACTAGTGGAACCAGTTTGGATGCCCAATGAAACACAAAAGGCAACTTCCTGAATTCTGTTTCCAACACTACAACTAGTAAATTTGCCACCAAGATCAGAGGGAGGGCAGCTGAGACACGTCTAACAAACTAACAAAGTGCGCCGAAAAGAAGCATAAATGCACCAAGTTTACTTATCAGGTCAACATCAAAGGAATGACTTAAGCAACCGTGACATGTCGTTAATGTTAGCCGAGGCTGTCAACACCACACGTCAGATTCTGTTCAGAGCCTTAAGATTTTTCAATGAGTTGCTATACGAAATCCAAACAAATTTTGAATGAACTCGGCGTCTTCCTTCTCTCCCTCCTCCCAGCAGGAACGTGTGAAGCTACCGTGTCACGCGTCTAAGCTAATCAGCTTGGGAGATTGTGTTGAGTGGGCGGTCGCTGCTTTCTGCCTTGGAACATGCGGGTTTCAGCGTAAATTTTGAAAGTTTTATGATTAATTACACTGAGGCCGGGAATTTCGAGTTCAAACAGAGTGGAGAGGGATGACGGTACGGTATTAAGATATTTAAAGGATCACATCGAGGAAAAATAATCGAATGGATACATAAAAAACATCCATTAAAAAGTGCATACTCTGCAAAACTGCGTTTTTCATGCGACTTGGAAACAGAAAATTTTTGTTGTTTCATTACTATCAATGTTAATCAACTGTTTTGAAAATGCACTGGTCCCTTCAAACAACTACAGTGGTTCCTCTACTTCAAAAGTCTCTACATATGAAATATTCCGGTTCCGAAAAGGCTCAATGAGAAAATTTGGTCTGTAGGTATGAAAGAAATTTTACGAAACACAAAGACTCAATGTTAAAAATCCTCTTGTGGCATCCTTTATTTTATTTTAAAATTGCCGTAATAGAGTTGCTCTCCCATTGGAGTATGAGCGCAACCTTCCGACCAAAAGCCTTTCCAAGCACTTTTTCAGGGACCATGGCGGAGTTCCTGATTTGTCATGGAGTTATAACACATTTGTTGAGTTTTTCTTAGCGTGCTTGATGCAGATTTATTCTTTACTTTTTGTTATGGCCAAACAGAAAGTTAAGGTGCGAGTGAAAAGAAGCGTGCTATTATCAAAATGTCTCGATATCGCCCTTGACAGCGAAAACCTTGCGCATTTCAGTAAAATTATAAAACAGTAGTAATAGATTATTGTTGTTTGATCAATGTTTTGCAAAATGTAACATACTTTAAGTTTAGTTGTGTTTACATGCATGTGTACTCAACTACCAAACATTTGCCTCAGCTATAAACCCCAATGGAAAATGTCTTTGCATATCTTAATTTTAAAGGCCTTTCCTCTTTTTTTGCATTTTGCACATATTCCATACAAGGTTGCTAAGCTTTTATCATTTTAAACAGTTTCAGGGGTAGTATCGGGAATCTTAGAACGGTTTGGAAGAAATTAAAGCTTTTACATGTAAAATGTGTATGTGGCTGAGATGTTAGCGCGTCAGCCTCACAGCTGTGGGTGGGTTCAAATCCAGGTCGATCCACCTGTGTGGAGCTTGCATGTTCTCCCCCGGCCATATATGCCTTAGGGGCAATTTTAGTAGTGGTGTGAGTGTGCCCTGCGATCGGCTGGTCACCGATTCAGGGTGTCCCCCGCCTCTGGCACCCCCCGCAACCTTGATGAGGATAAAGCGGTTCAGAAAATGAATGAATCTATAATGTGTGCACTTACGAAAAATCCAAGTTACAAAACCACTTCTGGAATAATTTAACTTGTTATTTCATTACATCTGTCTGTTTACGAGCAGTAGGTAGAAAAAAAGATCTGCCAACGCAAGGAACGGCACTATTTCGAGCCGATAAAAATACCAAATTTTCTAATACTTGATTGAATTTTTTTTAAACAAAACTCATTATAATAACTACAAATTATGGAAAGATGTGATGCTTTTGGCATAAGTGATAGAAGTAATGTTTTAAAATAGCATCAATTATCTTCATTTTTTTATTTTCTACGTTGTAATCATTTGACTGCCACCACTCGCTTCATTCTGCCAACCCCCATTTATATATATATATATATATATATATATATATATATATATATATATATATATACATATATATATGTCTGAAAATATGTGTATATATATGTGTGCATATATATACACATATATATGTATATATATGCATATATATACATATGTGCATATGTATATATATGCATATATGTGTGTGAAAATATATGTGTATGTGTGTGTGTGTGTATATATATATATATATATATATATATATATATATATATATATATATATATATATATGCTCTTATGTTCTTTGACTAAAAGAAGGCAATCCCCGTTTCAGTTATGAATGTTCAATTTGATATTGTTCTCCCTTGATGTAACGTTTTGATTTTTTTGGGTTGAAAGACTCGTTTCCTCTTTAAAAACACTGCAGTATATTTTAAAATGCTTAGACGTGAGATTTCCACCGGTTGATTACTAAACTATTTTACCTTGAAATTCTTCAAAGGCAATATATGTGTGTGTGTATATATATATATGTATGTGTGTGTGTGTCCACTTTGCATTACATTTTAGACTTTTACGTGTGCCCTGTG
Organism: Stigmatopora argus; assembly: GCF_051989625.1. Lineage (NCBI taxonomy): Eukaryota > Metazoa > Chordata > Actinopteri > Syngnathiformes > Syngnathidae > Stigmatopora > Stigmatopora argus. The sequence continues at coordinate 14,536,042 of NC_135401.1, forward strand.
TGTGTGTGAAAATATGTGCCACATTGCATTTGTACGGTCAATAATGACTTAATAAGGGGAATTGCAATCAGTAATAAGGGGAGCATTTAGCCGAAGCTGTCAACACCACGCGTCAGATTGGTGGACGGATATGTGAGAGAATCTTGAAACATGGATAGTTGTTGTTATGAGACAGCCAATTGAATTGAATGCTTTTATTGTCAATATATGAGAGAATGGGAGCGATGAAATGAGAGCCCAGTAGAGGGTAGAGATGTTCTAAAGTGAGAATCAATGCACCCGCGACAATACCGTATTTTCACACCTATGGGGCGCACTTAAGTCTAAAATTTTCTCTAAAATGGTCGAGGCGCCCAATCGGTCAGTGCGCCTTGTCTGTGCAATAAATTCAATTTTTGTATGGCCCTGACCGCTTGAGTGACCGTTTTATTTCTTGCCGGCACGCTACTTATTGCTATCAACCCAGCGAACGTTCACCCTAAAAATAGCCTCCCCGTGCATTCCAAGCACTACGATAAATCCATTCAAAACATCCGAGGGGAGTGACAAGGCATCTGACTTCCGTGTGCTCACAGCGCTTTTAACCCTTAAAAACACTCTCAATACTCAAAGAAACAGCATATTAGAGCTATACAGAGGAAATGCCTGACGTGAATGACAACAGAATGCGGATGCTTGGAAAATGGACTGAAGCCATGGATCGAACACAATTTAACACTTATGCTAACGGATTACTAATGGATGGCCAACATAGTAATTCGGGCAGGCAGCGTCGCACGAGTTACGTGACGATTTAGAATAAATTGTCGATGCCGATATAACAGCGAGGAGAATCAAAGGCTTGGGAGTGATGCATGTCGCGAGTTACAATGGATTGTGGATGACTGGGCACTGTTGTTCGAGCTTTCCCCAAAGCTGGAATCAAGTTCCCGGAATACCCAACCGTGACTGACAGTGGAACCTAGCATGTTGAACGTCGAACTCTTTATATCAGAGTGTATATTTTACCTCAATAAAGCATTATCAAACTTAGTTTTTCTCGTGCTGTCTTTTAAAAAACACGCTAGCGGCTAGCATGACATAGGTACGCTAGCGGCTATCATAACATAGGTATGCTAGCGGCTATCATAACATAGGTATGCTAACGGCTAGCATAACATACGCTAGCCTAGTGTCATGCTAGTGCCTTTTCTGAAGAAGCGCCCAATATATTGACAAAAAACTGAAAAACTACCTGCAAATGAAACTGCGCCCTATCACCCGGTGCGTTTTATAGGTGTGAAAATACGGCATTTTCTAAATAAAATAACGGATAAGGAAATGCATTTACTTTTGGGGGGGATTTCGTAACTTGGATATTTTCGTATCTCGAGTCACTCATTTGCATATAAATAATTTCGTAACCTGAAAATTTCGCACATAGAGGCATTCGTAAGTACAGTTATAACTGTACTTTATGTCTGAATACTCTAATTTGTTCCACGGTCCCCGCAAAACTACCAACTGCATAAACCCTTAAAATCCATCAAAGTGTTCCAATTTTATAGGAAAAGTGTGAAGACACACAGAAATGAGAGAACATATCATAAAATTATTTAATATGCCATTAAAATGAATAAACATGCAAAATCTATTGCACAAGTGTCAGGAAGCTAACATTGGGCAAGCATAAGTTTAAGCAGACAACGACGGTCAAAGAAATGTGGAGGGTTGTTGTAAGACAGCCAATGAGAGCCCAGTAGAGTGTAGGGAAATTGTTAGGCGAGAAGCAGTGCATCCGCAAAAATTTCAAAATAAAATAATGGATATAGGAAATATGTTGACGTTTTCGTAACTTGGATCTTTTTTTCGCATCTTGAAGCAGTTATTTGCATCTCAAAAGGTATTTTTAACCTGAAAATTTCGTATCTAGGGCCAATCGTAAGTAGAGGTATGACTGTGTGTGTTAACTCATTTGCTACTTCTGAGAGAGACAGATATCAAATCTTGCATTGAATGATCATGTTTCCGTGCCATTGACGGCAATAGATGTTTGCTATATTTGGAAAGATTTCATTTAATCTAAATGGATTGGATGTCTATTAACTTCAGTGACAGTCAAAGATTTTATTTAAAGAATACAAACAGTAAGAAGATTGTGGATCTGTTTCCCCAAGTCTGAGTATTGTTAGTCATATGTAATCGTGACTATGTGGTCAGTGTAAAAACAGCAACATTTTAAAAGCAACTGTGGTTTATCTTACTCTTGTAAATGGCAGCCAATGAGTTCAAGTAGTAATATTTTGCTAATTTTAGTGTATTTACTTCGACTACAAAATACCAATTATTTTCTTCTTAAACAAAAAATAAAAGAATATCCTTACTTTCACTGGTTGGGGAGTTTGCGTAGGTATATTAGCTAGGTATCAAAGATTTTAAAACCCATTGTGAAAAGATAGAAAAGCTTAAAACGTTAGTAAAATATATCGCAAATGCTATCATGTGATTAGCCACATCTCGTTGTTTTGATGAAGTATTTGTGTGGGGGAGAGACAACGATACATTCTAGTCGCTTAAAAAGCAAATTTGACAACATAATAGGCAATATTGCTACCGCGTTGTGGAAAAGGTGGACGAGTCAAATATGTAGTCAGCCACATATGTGCTTCAAGACGTATGTATTGGGTCCCACTCGACAAGACGCAGTCTCGCCGTACGTCAATGGCCGCTAGCTTGGCCCATCCCCCACCGCGAGGCCCCACTTCGGCCCTCATTAATCAACAACTCCCTTCAGCTCCTCGGGTTTTTACTTCCCGTTTCTCGGTCCCCGGGCACCTCCCGCGTCGACCAGTAACCGTCGCTCGTTCGTCCCGTTCGCTTGGTGAACGCATGCCGTTTAAAAGTCCCCGCAGCCCCGCTTTTGTCTGCCCGGCCGCGGCGCGACAATGAGGCCATTTTGCACTGCTAGGCTAACGGCTAGGCGGGGGTGGGGGCCGAGCGGAGCCAGAACTGAGCGGGCGACAATGTGGCGGCGAAACGGGCAAAAACAGGCCTCGTTCGGGGGAACAAGTGGCAGTACGCGCCGGCTACGTGTCGCCCCCTTGTTCTCGCTCTCGAAAGGCCAACGTTATTTAACGAGAAGAGCGTCAACCCGATTATTCACGGCGCTTCCTCCTTCCCGGCCCAGAGGGAGGGGGGAAATCACTTTTTTAAGTTGTTAAACAGAGACAAACAACGCGAAGCTGTCGGCTTTCCTCCCTTTGGGCTTTTATGTGGGGGCGAGCGGCGGAGGACTCGGCACTCACCTAGTTCTTATTTAATTCCGGTCTCGCTCATAGGATCGACGGCGGTGAAAGCGGAGCAGAAGGTTCTGATGAGATCATTCATGCCACGGCTTCAAAAAGTGAAGTCGTCTCTTCTCTCTGCTCTGCTCGCTGCGGCGGCGGCTGCTGCTTGTGGAGCCGCCAGCACCGCCACTCACTCACTTGAGTCAGCCAGGGAGGGAGAAGAGAGGAGAGGAGAAGCGAGGCAGGCGGCCCAGCGAGCGGGAGGGGGAGGGGAGCAGCAAAGCAGCCAAGCAGCTAGCCGAGACGCCACTCCGCACGCACACACACGGCCGACATATGCCTTCAATTCCGCCATGAACACTTTTCGTTCCAAGGGAAATCAAAATACCAAATCCAGAAGCTCAAGAGCTGTCACCAAAAGCGTTACATTATTTTGTTGCAATGACACCATCTCACCTCATCTCATTTTCTGAACCGCTTTATCCTCACTAGGGTCGCGAGGGGTGCTGGATTCTATCCCAGCTGACTTAAGGCCAGAGGCAGGGGACACCCCGAATTGGTGGCAAAGGAGACAAACAACCATTCACGCTCACATTCATACCTAGGGGCAATTTAGAGTGTCCAATCAGCCTACCATGCATGTCTTTGGAATGTGGTAGGAAACCGGGGAATCTGGAGAAAACCCACGAAGGACCGAGGAGAACATGCAAACTGCACACAGGTGGCAAAGGAGACAAACAACCATTCACGCTCACACTCATACCTAGGGGCAATTTAGAGTGTCCAATCAGCCTACCATGTATGTCTTTGGAATGTGGGAGGAAACCGGAGTACCCGGAGAAAACCCACACCGGACCTGGGAGAACAGGCAAACTGCACACAGGTGGACCGACCTGGATTTGAACCCAGGTCCTCCACTGTGAAGCCGACACGCTAACGACTCAGCCGCCGGGCCCCAATGACATCCAACCAGTAGACATTCAATTCATTTGACCTGCAATGGCTGACGTTGAGTCATCATGTTTCAGTCCTATTGACGGCGCTTGACGTCCAATCCATTTTGACTGGGACGCCTGGCATGTCGACTTCCATCAAGGGCAGCCTAGGAATTCAATACTTTCCTGCCTCTTTCATTCAAAGTTCCGTCAATGGCAGCTAATCAGTCCAATACACTTGGACTGTGAGGGATGGCAGCGATTATTCGCTCGCAGCTTTTCCCTGTAAATGGATTGGTCGCCAAGCTCCGTCAACGGCAGGGGCAATTTAGAGTGTCCAATCAGCCTACCTTGCATGTCTTTGGAATGTGGGAGGAAACCGGAGTACCTGGAGAAAACCCACGCAGGACCGGGGAGAACATGCAAACTGCACACGGGTGGACCGACCTGGATTTGAACCCAGGTCCCCCACTGTGAGGCCGACAAGCTAACGACTCAGCCGGCGGGCCCCAATGACATCAACCAGTAGACAATTCATTTGACCTGCGATGGTTGAGTCATCATGTTTCAGGTTTAGTTGTGTTCTTTGGTTTTTAAGGCCTAGTTATTTGATAGCCTTGCTAAGTTATTATGTATAGTTTTTGTTAGTGCACCTTCACTCCCCGATTCTGGCTACTTCCCTGCATTTGGGTCCTTCCATGGTCTCCGCACACAGCAGCTGTTTATACTTAAACAAAACCCATACATCTAAAATTGTAGTGTGTGTAATGTGAATTTGTTGTTCATAATTTGTAAAATAAAATTAAAAAAATAACACAATATTAAATAATTGCAACACTGCTAATAATGTGAAATAAAGTTTAAAAGGATTTCATAAATTGGGTTGCCGAGTGTCTAACACAGGGGTAGGGAACCTATGGCTCGGGAGCCATATGTGGCTCTTCGCTAACCTGTGAGGTAAAATATGTTTTTAAACCGCTGGTGACAGAGCCGAGTCCCGAATGCACCAATAGGAGCGTCACGTTGGCACTAACAGCCCCTCTAACTTTAATCATCTTTTTTTAAATTATATTTTTATTAGACTTTTCTTCATGCATATTTTCATTGGTTAGCAACTGCGCAACAGTGCTGTCAAAATAATTATTTTAGTACTTTAAAAGTGGTAAAATGACCCCCAAAAAGTCACATCTCATTTTCACATTTCTACACTAAAATTCTGAGTATGGCTCTCAAAGAAATACAATTTGAAAATAGGAATTGTTTATGGCTCTGTGTCAAAAAGGTTCCCGACCCCTGGTCTAACACGTCTACTCACAGCTCTGAAATCGAGGGTCCAATCCCAGGTGAGTTGCAACCTTCATGTGTGGAGCTGGCATGTTCTCCCCTGGCCTGGTTGGGTTTTCTCCGGGTATTCCAGTTTCCTCCCACATTCCAAAGACATGGTCGGCTGGTTGAACACACTAAATTTCCCCTAAGTATGTATGTGAGTGTGAATGGTTGTCTTTCTCCTTGTGCCCTGTGATTGGCTGGCAAACAATTCAGGGTGTCCCCTACCTGGTGCCCATAGTTGGCTGGGATAGGGGCCAGCACCCCCATGTGACAACCGGTACACCATTTACTCATTGCACAGAATTAAAACGGTGAATGGCAATTACAGTTGTACCTCTACTTACGAATGCCTCTATGTACAGGTTAAGAAACCCTTTGTATATATGCAAACGAACGTCCCAACATACAAAAAACGGATCGAAGTTACGAAATCCCCCATAACGTAAATGTATTTCCTCTATCTGTTATTTTATATTGAAACTGTCCCGGTAACATTGTTGCGGCCTGCTTTACTTCCACTTGGAGCCTCCCTCAACAACAACTCTCTTTTGACCATTTTTTCCGTGACCGGATGTTTGGTCGCCGGACGTTTGGTCGCCCGGACGTTTGGTTGCCCGGACGTTTGGTCGCTGGACGTTTGGTCGCCCGGACGTTTGGTCGCCCGGACGTTTGGTCGCCCGGACGTTTGGTCGCCCGGACGTTTGGTCGCCCGGACGTTTGGTCGCCCGGACGTTTGGTCGCCGGACGTTTGGTCGCCCGGACGTTTGGTCGCCGGACGTTTGGTCGCCCGGGTGAATATAATTTTGAGAGCTGGTTTCAACAGTAGATATTTGGATATTAAACTCTCTCTCATGAATATAATTTTGAGAGCTGGTTTCAACAGTAAACTCTCTGTCATGTTACCAAACGTCCGGCGACCAAACGTCCGGGCGACCAAACGTCCGGGCGACCAAACGTCCGGCGACCAAACGTCCGGCGACCAAACGTCCGCCGACCAAACATCCGAGTACCGGTTTTTCATCACGAAGTTCGTTATTTAAAATTGTTAGTGCGAATGAAATGAATAAGCGGCCCCTTTCATTCACCAAAAAACAGAAGATAAGAAAGTGGCATGCGGTTGACTGATATTGCAAGGCAATACGTCCGACCGTAGTCCATCGACTAGCATCGCTACATTACTTGAAGCAAAAGGAAGCATTAAAGTGACAACTCCTTGTTCTGTTAGCCTGGCTTCTTTTGGCTACGTCTTTTTTTGGAACCATTCAGCCATGCCTACGCTGTCACACACATGGGACTAGCTGTTACAATACGCAGCGGAAGGAGCAACACCTCAGTGGCGCCGGGGATTCGGAGCTGGACAAAAGTGCCGGGAGAAGAGGCAACGCTTCTGACCAACCATTCCATCGTGGGATAAGATGGAAAAGCTGTCGGCGCTTACCAGCAACGGAGTCGAGGAGTTCTGCCCTGCTGCTGTTTTCTTCAGCTCCAGACTACTGAGGAACTGTGCGGATAATATTGGAGGAGTGACTCTGCATGTTCTCTACCTCGGTCACGATCTGCAGAGGTTCCCCATCTTGTGGAAGACTTCATGTGTGTGGTTCCAGTTTTTGTTTCCATTTTCCAGTTTCCATTTACTTTGATTTGCTTTGTACTTTTTGCTTTTGCTTTGTTGTTGTGCGGCCTTTGCGACTGTACTGTCTAACTTATAACTATGCCTTTTCTTGCTACTGTCACAATGAAATTTCCCGAATACGGGATGAATAAAGTTATCCAATCCAATCCATTCCAATGGCCTCGCTGTACTGAACAATGAGAGGGATACTTTTACTCCTTTGGAGTTCTATTTAATGCTAAGTTGATTTGAAGTCTCATCATCTAATTTTCTGAACCACTTTAACCTCACTAGGGTCGCGGCGGGTGCCGGAGCCTATCCCAGCTGACTTCGGGCCAGAGGCAGGGGACACCCTGAATTGGTGGCCAGCCAATTGCAGGGCACAATTAGGCAAACAACCTTTCACGCTCACACTCATACCTAGGGGCAGTGTCCAATCAGCCTACCATGCATGTGTTTGGAATGTGGGTGGAAACCGGAGTACCTGGAGAAAACATGCAAACTCCACACAGGTGGACCGACCTGGATTTGAACCCAAGTCCCCCACTGTGAGGCCAACACGCTAAGCACTAAGCTGCCGGGCCGCCCATGTTTTGAAGTCATAATTTGAAACTGTTAAGATGGCGGGCCGGCGGTTTAGTGGTTAGCGTGTCGGACTCACAGTTCTGGTGTCCTGGGTGCAAATCCAGGTTTGTCCACCTGTGTGAAGTTTGCATGTTCTCCCCAGGCCTGCGTGAATTTTCTCCAGTTACTCCGATTTCCTTCCACAGAGCTACCAACTTCTCCGGAATTTCAGGAGTTTATTCCAGACAAGCAACGCAAACTCCGGGACTCCTGACAACCTCCCTAAACTCCGGAAATCCAAAAAATTGTCACCCAAATTTTTTTAAGCAACCATTTCGTAAAAGTGCCGAATTTCCAATTTAAACGCCTCAAAATTCTCACCATCGCTACTTTGAGGATTGTGGCACAAATTTCAGAATTTACATATAAAGTGCTGCTCTAATTACGAAAAATTCAAATTATGAAAAAAAGGTGTGGAATAAATTTGTAGCTACCAATGGAGGTAAGATTGGGCCGAAAAAATTAGACCCGGCCCACGGGTCCAAAAACCCGACCTGACCGAACCCAAGGAATTAACTTGATTTGCAGGCTCGAGCCCAGAGCAAACCCGAAATTTCATATTTTTTGTGAGGACTCTGGACTCCCGACCCGAGTCGGGAGGAGGAGGGGTGATTTATGATAACAGATTAAAGCCTGTCTTTTGTAACGAAATCCAAGTTAAACAAGACATTTACATCTTTTATATGATAATATAGATGTTTGACGATTTTAACTGTTTAAAAGCTTGCTCAGTGTCGAGGTGCCAGTCTTTTTGCTGTCGTATGAGAGCAAAGCGCCACATTGACTACATTCAGTGAAACCAACACAAGTTTCTCTAGCACACATGTCAAAGTGGCGGCCCGGGGGCCAAATCTGACCCGCCGCATGATTTTGTGTGGCCCGGGAAAGTAGTAAATCATGAGTGCTGACTTTCTGTTTTAGGATCAAATTAAAATGAAGAATATAGATGTATATTACATTTCCTGATTTCCCCCCTTTTAAATCAATAATTGAAATTTTTTAATCATTTTTTTCTGTGTTTTTAGTTCAAAGATCATTTTGTAAAATCTAAAAATATATATTACAAAAGCTAAAATAAACATTGTTTTAGATATAACAACTGAATATTCAAGGCTTTTAATCCATTTATAATTTAAAAAAAAACAATCTAAATATTACATCTAAAATAGTCCAGCCCACGTGAAATCAAGTTGACATTGAAGCGGCCCGCGAACTAACCTGAGTCTGACACCCTTGCTCTAGCATATTCAACAATCAATTTGAATCTTTTCCAAAACTGACTCTTACCGGTATCGTTGAGTTTATCTTTTCAGTTCTCTTGTCTTTAGTTTATCCTTAACTTCTTGCGGTGTTCACGTGACGTGCGCATAACATGCTCTGGCTCTGTGGCTCCACCTCCAATTGCAATTACATTGCAGTGCCTTCTCTGTTTTATCCAAAATTTCAAATTATTTATTTTATCACAAGTATTCCTTAGTTTAGTTTCCACACATCGTTTTAGTATACATTTTTATAAACATGTATTTATTTATTTATTAAAGTCAGCGAGAAAGACCACACATTGTTTTAGTATTTATTTATTTTTTCAGCAAGAGAGAAGCCCAGCCCGACCCGAAGTAATGATTGACATTTTAGCCCCGGCCCGACCTGAATTTCGGGTCAGGTTCGTGTTACATCTTTGGCAAGACGTCGTGGCGAGGTAACGAGGAATAAGACCCAATCGCAGGGATGCAGGTGAAGGCGATGGTGCTCAAACCAAAACTTTAATAACTTAAGCCGGATCTTAGAAAATAACAAATAATTAGAAATCAAATCACATAACCAAACCTGACAAGGGGAGAGACGGGAAAATGAGGAACGAAGCAACTTGAAACACGGAACGAGATGACATAGAAACATGGCATGGCAAATAACAGCAGACGATCCGACGAATGACAATACAATCAGTGGGGTAAATAGACTGACATGGGTTGACGAGACAATTAGGAACACCTGGGAAACACACGAGGGAGTAGGCAGGGAATACACCAGGGGCAGAGAAAGGACAGCTGAACACAATGGGCAATCACTCAGACAGGACACCAGGGGGGGGGGGGGGGGGGAACATAAAACCAGACAACCCTAACAGTTTGGGCTCAAGAGCTTACCTCTAGCTACTAAAATAAGCAATAGTACACATAATTAATGGCTGCCTCCCTTGGTTGCAGTAGCAAGACAGTAGCAAGCACAGACACAGAAGACAGTGTACACCTAGGTAACCTTTGTTGCAGTAGCAAGAACAGATACTGACACAAGAAAAAGACATTGTAGAGCTAGATAAAACTGGAACCACATACAGGAAGTCTTCCACAAGGTGGGGACCTTCTGCAGACTGAGACTGAGGTTGAAAATATGCACAGACCCTCAGTAGTCTGGAGCAGAAGAATCAACAGTAGCAGAGTACGACACTCCCGATACTCCCTTTCCGTCCTGGTAAGCGCTGACAGCTCTTCCATCTTATCGGCGAGGGATCTCAATTCCCCCATAATAATAGATGGAATGATTGGTCTGAAGCATCACTTCTTCTCCCGGCACTTCTGTGCAGTTCCGGATTTCCAGCGTCATCGAGGTATTGCTCTTTCTGCTGCGTATTGTTCACAGCTGATCCCATGTTTATGACAGCGGATGCATGGCTGAATGTTTCTAAAAAAAGAACCAGGAGAAAGAAACTAAGCTAATAGAACAAAGAAAGTTGTAAAAACATTAAAGTAAAAAGTATAAAGTACAAAGTAAAGTACAAAGGAATGTAATAAGAAATATATAAAATACAGTGGCGGTCCGTGCATGTTCTCATAGCACCTTCAACGAATCAATCAAACACTCAAAAACTATTTTATGGCTATAAAACCTCTACTGCAGCTACAGCTGCGACACATAAAAAATAATCAATAAATCAATGCACAAAAATGGAGTAAAATCCACTTCCTAGCAGCATTTAATGATTAAATACAAATACTGGAGCTTTTCAGACATTACAACCGGGCCAGGGGGGTGATTTTCCCGGGAAAAGACAGCGATGATCGTCAATGGCGTACCGGCAAACATTGGCCGAAAATGGAGTAAAATCCGGTCCAAAACAGCTTTTATTGATTAAATACAAATACTGGAGCTTTTTAGACATCAGAACCGGGCCCGGAGTATCATTTCCCCGGGAAAAAGACAGCGATGAATGTCGATACGTCCATACGCGAAACGGCAAATATTGCACTAAAATGGGGTAAAATCCACTCCCCAGCAGCATTTATTGATTAAATACAAATACTAGAGCTTTTCAGACATTACAACCGGGGCAGGGGGGTGATTTCCCTGGGAAAAGACAGCGATGGACGTCAATGGCGAAACGGCAAAAATTGTACTAAAATGGGGTAAAATCCACTTCCTAGCAGCATTTAGTGATTAAATACAAACACTCGAGCTTAAATACAAACACTGGAGCTTTTCAGATATCAGAACTTGGCCCACAATTGAAATATTATTAAGGAATATAGCCATATTATACTCACCAAAAATCATTTTTAACTGTACACAATATCCATCCTCCTTTCTTTCTTCTTTCTTTTATATCGCCATCGAAGCTAATGCTGAAAGTCGAGCCTGTCCTGTCGTATTTCTGGCATAGTCTGTCTTGAAAATGGCTTTAAATCAACACAACAATATATTTGCTTGTGCAGCTAGCTCCAGATACAGTTTGGTAGCCAATCATATTTGGTGAAAGCGATGACGTATCCCTATGCCTGTGACAAGGCAATGACGTATCCTTACGCCTGCGACAATACTTTGTGGTGTTGCCAACTCGAAATCTGATTGTTAAAGCAACAGTCTTATCGACGCTTGTTTAAAGCGGCAGAGCCCCCAGAACTGATTGTGAAGGCTTTGAGGCAGATTTCTGACCCTGGCAACAAATAATGGCTGAAATTGGTTAAATGCTTCAATATGAAAACACACATCTGGAAACAGTGCAACCAGGGGGAAAAGCAATGAAAGGAAGCTAACAGACAATATGGAATTATTTAATAAGTATTGATGGACAAAATATAATATATGATTCAGATATTTCTTAGGCCAGCAGAGAAGGCCTTGAAGGCCCTGACGGCCCGCCACTGTTCAATAGTGACCCCTGCAGTACTTCTTAAATAACTGCGAGTAAATAAGTAAATTACATGCAGCAAACCCAACATCACCCTTGAAATCATATTTAATCTATATTCAACACTTTGTTGCCATTCATGACATTAGACATCTAATAAATTTTGACTGGGAAGGAAGGACTGGTAGAAAATCATTGGATGTCTTTTACCGTCATTGTTAGCGTTGTGTCTTCAGCTAGTACCTACAACGCCATGTGCTCGTTTTCTTTTCTGAGGGATTTGAAGATAGACCGAGACAAGAAAGAGGCCCAGGGTGCGTTTGACAGATCACCAACCGCCTTGATGAAAGAAGCACACAGTTCGACATCTGACTCCAGTTTATATCTTCTTTCCAGCAAGCAAAAGTGGGTGTTAATTTGAATAATACTGGGCATGTTTCATTTTAGAAGGAAGTTCCAAATATGGAGTTGTTTTCCTGGTTCGCTAGAATTGGCAATTAACCTGTTTTATCACTAAGGTGCTTGAAAATAATGGTAGGATCCTTCTGATGGTACCAGGCCCCCAGGCCAGAGCTGGAATGTCCGATGCCTCCTTATCTCAAGCCTGAGACAAAAGAGTTCACAAGAAAGAATTGTGAATCCTCAGATACGAGGTTGAATTTGCAGAACAAAGAGTATTGTGTTGAGAAGCAGCTACGAATATTAGGCATTAAAATGTAAGTGTGAATACATATGATTTGAGTTATAATACAAACGGGCCGGCCCGGTGGGGCAAGTGGTTAGCACGTCGGCCTCACAGCTCTGGGGTCCTGGGTTCAAATCCAGGTGATGTCCATCTGTGTGGAGTTTGCATGTTCTGCCTGTGTGGGTTTCCCCCTGGGTACTCCGGTTTCCTCCCACATTCCAAAAACATGGATGGTAGGCTGATTGGACACTCTAAATTGCCCCTAGGTATGGGTGTGAGTGTGAGTGTGCATGGTTGTCCGTCTTCTTGTCCCCTGTGATTGGCTGGCCACTAATTCAGTGTGACCCCCGCCTCTGACCCGAAGTCAGCTGGGATAGGCTCCAGCACCCCCGCGACCCTAACGAGGATAAAGCGGTTCAGAAAATGAGATGAGGGCTCCTCTAAAAATAATGCTGAGCACTAATAATTTCAAGAAAAAAATCAATCAAATAAAAACTAGCAAATTCACCCTAATACAAATTAAACCAGAAATAATGGAAATATCTAAACTTATTACCATTTTTTTTGCATCTAAAACCATGTTTGACTGCTGTTTGTTTTTCCATAAAACACCAGCTAATATGCTAGTAATTGTTACCACTGGCGATTAGTAATAGCGTTACGTACAACACAAGGGGATTAACTCACGCATTTAAGTGATTCAATGACAATTCAAAAAGTTATAAATGCTCCAAATGAAACCGAAGAACCATAACCGAGTGAGGCGGCCATTTTGGAGGGCAATGTTTCAAAACGAGAATCCCGCTTATTCAGCAACGTCTCGCGAGAGCCTAGCTGTGAGAGATAGGCGTTCCTGCTGCGACAACTTCCGTTTCCAGCAATTTCTGGCGTGTGTGTCAAGGAACCCCCGACTGGGCCGGCGAAGACACTTCTGGAAGCAACGCGTGTGCGCTCTGTGTCTACACCGGTGGCGGCTGCCGAAGAGACTGAATTCAGTTACAGAACACCCGAGATGGCCAAGTGGGGCGAAGGAGACCCTCGGTGGATAGTCGAGGAGCGAGCGGACGCCACGAATGTCAACAACTGGCACTGGTGAGGCGGGAAGAAAGGACAGCTCGAGCTAACCGGCTAATGCTAAGACCACACCGACCTCGTTCTTGCCAGTACATTTACGCAATTTGTACTCTATTAATGGCGCACTAATATGTCTCATGGTTGACTTTATACATCCCGGAGTCAAATATATCTGGCCTTTTATCCTCAGATGCTACACTTTGTTTAGAAAGTGTTTGACTAATAGCTACAACACCCTACGAAAGCTGTTAATAATACATTTAAATACAGTCAAACAAGCCATGCGCGTTGCTAAGGACTAAGAACGTCGGTCAATGGTAAAAAAGCGAACAGTAGCGCTAAACAAGCTAAAGTCTTAAAATACGCCAGAGAACACTTGAAATAATATAAAATGAACAGCTTAAAGACAGTACTTGTACCAAAAACAGGGAAACAAAGTTTCCCCTTTCGCTCCAATACACCTACATCACATTGATGTGGTTTCAGGAATGAAGAAAATTGACAACTGGTATTCTCAGCAATATTTAATTATTTAACTATTAGAACTGTTTGAGCACTATCTAGCAAAAGCTTGCACATTTGGCTTTTTTGTCACTGTAACATTTTGTGGTGTTAGTTCCTAAGTTTTATAAATTTGCAGAACATTACAACACAACAGGATGTTACAAAAACTACAATGTACAAGTATATTACTCTTAATATCCATAATGAGCAGCAAGTTGTTGACCCATTGGTTGTTAATCACACATAACTGCATGAACAAAGTATCTGATTGACTCATTAGCTAGATTGACAGCGATAGATGTCCAAAACACTTGTAACGGAAGGGATGTCAGTGATTGAACAAGGGATATTAGCCGTCCAATGAAAGGCAGACAAGGTTTATGGTTTTCACATTATCAATTTATGTCCACAAAGCTAAGATAACAAAAAAACTGCCACATCCATTCAGTCAGCATCAATAATCGTCATCCTCATGCTCACTCCCTCGTCCCTGGTAACCAAACTCATCACCATGGAGATCTGTCACTGTCTAACTGGAACAACTTCTTCTGAAATGTTCCAACATCAGACATGCACAGCAGTTGTGCCCATATATGTTGGACTAGAGCTAAAAATATACAGTCATGCTGGATTCTTGGAAACTGGGAAATTTGAGTTTCCTAGTGTATTAAGTTTTGGTATGTATCCACAAGGGCTGTCAGAAATAATTTTTTTGAGTGTTAAATACAGTAATTCCTCTTCTATCACGGTAGATAGGTTCGAAGATCTGCCGTAATAGGCGAATAACCACAAAATATAGGGACACTGTTTTTATGGTGTCTATTTAATATTATTTGGGGTTTAAAGCCCTCTTTCTACTAATATTTAACTTGCTCATTACAGTATTGTTCACGATTCCTCCATTAACAAGAACAATTGTTAAGAAATAACATTTAATATTAAGGAAAATAAAGATTGCACTTTGTTGTGATGACATTTGAACTCAAGGCTAAGTTCTTCTTTTAGTAGTCGGGTATCCACATGGTTAAAGCAGCTTTCATACAGACTTATTTTGAGAGAACCTTCTTTGCTGTCTTACTAAAAGTTATGGAAGATGTCTCCTTAATGTTAGCTTTCTCCTTCATATTGGGAATGGTAGAATAATGGGGCGAGAGGACAGCACAAAAAGACCCCCACCTCATGGCAACATCAAAGGAATTACTTAACAAGCAGCAATGACATTTATGTTAGCCAAGACTGTCGTCAACACACTTAAGATCCTGATTGGATTGGATAACTTTATTCATCCCGTATTCGGGAAATTTCATTGTGACCGTAGCAAGAGGGTGAGAATGCAGATACAGGGAAGGCATAGTTACACATAGTTACAACTTAGACAATACAGTCGCAAAGGCCGCAGAGAGAATGTAATCATTGTTAAATTAGTCAGACATGTTAAAAAAATTGTGAATATTCCAGTGGGCACATTGCGATGTCGTTTGCGGCAAAAATTCGAGACATTCTTCAGGGCCGAAGGAAACTAACAGACTGGATCAAATCTTGCTCTCTGGCGATCAACCAATAGTAGTACCTTGGCGATCGACTGGTCGATTGCGATCTACATAATGAGCATCCCGGACTGAAACTATCTGAACTGCGTGCTAGATGGACAGTGACTGAGCGTGGAGGGGAACAAGAGGAACAAAAGCGAGCAGACAGCACTACAAAGAAGTAATGTAATGGGGCCGTATATTACATGACCCACTTCAGGTTTTTATTTGTCAAAAATGTTTAAAATAAATTTGGTTCCACTTCACGATTGTGTCCCATTTGTTGATTCTTGACAAAATAAATAAATTGTTTATCTGTCTGAACCCTGAAAAGTGGCAAAGTTGAAAAATTCAAGGGGACCACATACTTTTGCTGTAAAGTACAGTACTTTCACCTTCAGTACAGTAATTTCGCTTAAATTGTAGACCAGACATGGCCGCGAGAATTGAAAAAAACGCAAGTTCCGATCCCCCTTATATTACTAGTATCATACTACATGTTTTTGCGCTTATACAAAAAATAAAATCAAAAAGTTGGATGAACTTAACCATTTTAACCCAAGAGAAGTTTTTTGCAATGTTTTCAGAACATTTACATAAAATGGGAAATTCTTGATATCAAGTAAGAAAAATATGAGGACAGTGGGTTAAGGACATTTTAAATAAGGCTCCTCTTTAAACCGGTACGAGCCATTAAAAAATAAAAAAGGAAACGCCAGGGAGAATTCACTTCGATATTTTACTGGGTCGGCTCGGTGTTGTACTGCATCTCATAATCGTTTATGTTTGGCCGTGTTATTGTCCTTTTGCGTTCATGCTCCATGTTAGCCTCTATTGGTTTAAAATTACCACCGAAACTCCAGCTGCGAAAACATGTTGTATGATAGTAATAATAGGGGTGATTCTATTCTATTTTTTTTTAACAATTGAGCGTTTTTGCCTCAGGACGGAACGAGATGCCACGGGCTGGTCCTCCGACAAGTTAAAAAGTCTCCTGGTGGGCGTGCGTTTGGAGAACGACGAAGGAAGCTGTGAGATCACAGAGGTCAGCAAGGTGGAGGGTGAGGCATCCATCAACAACCGCAAAGGGAAGCTCATTTTCTTCTACGAGTGGAACCTGAAAGCAAATTGGACAGGTCGGTTTGAAAAGTCAGCTGCCTGAGAAAATCTTAACTCTCTCAGTTCCGTTGATGACGATAAACGTCCAGTATTTTGTTTTCATCCTGCTCTGAATCGAAATAAATTTGTCACGAGTACACGTCTAATCTATTTAAATTGGAAGCGAATTAATTTGAAATAAAATGGCAAGAAATAAGTGAATCGTTTTGTTTTTACAGGAATGTCCAAATCAGGAATTAAATACCAAGGATCCGTGGAGATTCCTAATTTGTCCGACGAGAACGATATGGAGGATCTGGATGTAAGTGCTCTCAACGGTACGTGTGGGTCAGTAGAGCCCTTGGCCTCATGTTGTCCTTTCTCCCTCCTTGTAGATTAGCATCTCATTGAACAAAGACGAGCCAGAGACATCGCTAGTCCAACTGATGAAGTCCAAAGGAGCTGACAAGATCCGTGAGGTCCTGGGAAGCTATGTGGGCTTATTAAAATCAGGTCAGAACAAAATGATGTTGTCAAGATGGCTCATTTGTCAGTAACAAGCTCACTTGTTGCTTAGGAATATGGAAATGCTATTCACTCTCATAAATTGCAATCTGTTTTGAAGCAATTTGTAAAGCACTCAGTGCCCCTGAATTCCCACCCCTTTAGGATTGTGGAAATCGTCTAGGATTGACTTCGCACATATTTATGAAGTCCACACTAGGCTAGCCATAAACGATCATTTTGATATTCATTGATTGCTATGGTGGCTTATGTGATGATGAACAAGTTTTAGCTGCAAATGTGAACCAAAAACTGTGCATTGGGAAATGTTGGAGTTCTGTAACACATTGTTTTACTATTTTAATATAGAAAAAAAAATATACATATATATATATATAAAAATACATACACACCCACATAAACATCGTTGTTTTTCTTTTCTGTGTTTAATTTAAACATTTAACTGAGCAATTTTTAATAATCTGATTATTAGCATTGTTTATTTTAGTTTTTAGAAAATGTAATATAAAGAAAAAATATGAAGTTTAAAAAGAGAATTATATTCAATAAAAAAATTTAGTTGGCAAAAATAAAACTTTTTTTTTTTTTAAATATATAAGTAGTTATGCAGACTTCACATTTTCCTATTTGTTTCATTTTAAATACCATATCAATCAGAAGATAGGTTGCATTTTTGTAGGCTAAATTATTTAATTTAATTGAGCACCAAGAACAGATTTAGTTTGGAAGGCTATTTATAACAATGCAGCGAGTGACATAAGGGACAAAGTCTTCAATAACATAAACCACACGATTCCAAGAAAAAGCTAGCTTTATTATGCGCAGCACACATTGCGGGTCAAGATACGCTGCTTCAACAAATTACCCATCAAACTTTGTTGGCGGAACAGTCTAATAACAACAGTCCCATGCTTCCCAGCATTCTGTGTGGCGCTTAAGATTTAAATAAGTTCATGTTGTGTACTACCACATTTTTTTCGGACTAAGTTGCACTAGCCGAAAATAGAAAAATGAAATCATTTATAAGTCACACTGGAGTATGTCACATTTTGGGGGGAATTTTATTTGAACAGATGTCATATAACATTTTTATATTATAGGAACAAAGAAAAAGAAACTGTCCACCTTGCTGCCTGTCCTGGGGTCTTGTAGCTCACGGGACCTTTTTTAAAGATATATTTTTCAGCATATACCTCTATAGCAGGGATGCCCAACTCTGGTCCTCGAGAGCCCCTATCCAGTCTGTTTTCCATGTCTCTCTCCACCAACACACCTAAATCAAATAATTGGGATAGGTATGAAGCTTCTTGACAGCTTGCTGATGAGTTGGTCATTTGATTCAGGTGTGGTAGAGAAGGGAGGTATGGAAAAAAGACTGGATAGTGGCTCTCGAGGACCGGAGTTGGCGACACCCTGCTCTATAAGATGCATTTTACCCATTTTACATATCTGTGCTCAGTCGGTGTCTAAGTATAACGAACGGGTTCTAATGTTGATGTTGTTGAACCTATCTATGGCTATAGTTAAGGTGTGACTACAAAAAGATGTCCACCCACTGCCAAGTTTTAATGATAATTATCGACACAGGCCTAGAGAGCCCTCTTTCAGTTTAGTGTAAAAAAAATAACAACAGGTGGAATGATATATTGTGTGGATAATTTCCCACATAAGTCGCACCCCTGGCCAAACTATTTTTTTAAAATGCGACTTATAGTCCATAAAATGCAGTAACGACTTGTTAACTTTTGCAGTTATGACAGCGAGACTGTGCTTGAGATTTGAGTTCATGGCCAGCCATTATTTATTATTTAATCTTTAACATAAATACCAATGATTCACTTTTTTTGTTAAAATATTTATTGAAAATGAATAAACAGAGCAAGGTGGTGGTGAGTGGTTAGCATGTCGGCCCCACAGTTATGGGATCAAGGGTTCAGTTCCAGCCCCAGGCCTTCCTGTGGGGAGTTTGCATGTTCTGAGGGCTTGTGTGGGTTTTCTCTGGGTACGCCGGTTTCCTCCCACATCCCAAAAACATGCCTGGTAGGCTGGTTAAACACAAAATTGCCCCTAGGCATGAGTTTTGGGATGGATGGTTGTCTGTCTCCTTGTTCCCTATGATTGGCTGGCCACCAATTTAGGGTGCCTGGTGTAGTTAGCTGGGGTAGGCGCCAGCATCCCCTGCGACACTTGTGAGGATAAACGGTACGGAAAATGAATGAATTAAAAAGAGAATATTTATACGATGATTTTTTATTTTTTTTCAAATGAAAAGACATTTTAAAATATATAGAAATCTAATATAAATTCTATAAGTTATTGGGAAAATTAAGACAATAAATAAATAGGGGTTTTGACAACATTTTGGTCTACAATGTCAAACTAATCAATCATTTCACAAAATAACCGACAATTTGATCATATAGTTTTATTTTATCAGGAGGGTCCTATAAACTGATTAGTTGCCATAGACGGTGATTGACATCTAATTCATTTGGATTTGTCAGTCCAACTGGATTGATGCTGTGTCATTGTTAGTGACAGCCAATATTGTATGCCGTATGTTCAGAGTTCACTCAAGGCATGATACTGCCGACGGCTAACGGCGTGCTTCAGCTGCAATCCTCCTCCCAGTCCAAAGCCAAGACGGACAAAACTCGGGTGGGCCCTGTTGAACGGTTGTACGGCTTCTTTACATTTCTACCACCGACGCCGCTAACTCCATTTTATTTTTGGCTGGCAGATTTCGTCGTCAAGCGGGACCGTGGCAACACCGGTGAACGCCGGCGTGAAGATCCCCACATGTAAGTTCAGCTTGACGGAAACGTTCCTCACCAGCCCAGAGGACCTCTACAGAGTTTTTGTCAATCAGGAGGTAAGAAATGTATCCTCAATGTCATAAAAATGAAGTGGTTTATTTAGTCTAACTTTTATTTATTTATTTATTTATTTGCGGCTTCATGTGGATGACATCGCAGATGACTCAAGCTTTCACGCATGCTCCGGCAACAGTGGACGGAGAGAAGGGAGGAAGGTTTCAGCTGCTGGGTGGAAATGTTCTGGGGGAATTCACGGAGTTGGTAAATAGGCATTTAAGCCTGTCACACTTGTGGAATGTATCACATTTGAGTGACATTTTATGTTTTTGGTAGGTGCAAAATGAGAAATTAGTGATGAAGTGGAGGTACAACAACTGGCCATGTGGTATGTATATCCATTCCATGGAACTCATGTTTTTGATTCAAAATAGTAGCATATTTTTGAACACCTTTTTGAACGAGAGAGCTCTTAGTTCTTTCGTGTTCGATCCATGGCTAGAGTCCATCTTCCAAGCGTTCACACCCACATTCTGTTGTCATTCACGTCAGGCCTTTTCTCTGTATAGGTGTAAGGTGTTGTTTCTTTGACTGTTGAGTGTTTTTGAGGGTTAAAAGCGCTATGAGCACACAGAAGTCAACTGCCTCGCCACTCGTCTGGGATGTTTTGAATGGATTTATCGTAATGCTTGGTGAACGCTCGCTGGGTTGACCGCAGTAAGTAGCGTGTAGGCAAGATTTGAAACCAGTCAGTCAAGCGGTCAGGGTCATACAAAATTTCCACTTTAGTGCTTAAACAAGGCGCAACGACTGATTGGGCGTCCCTCCCGTCCATTTTAGAGAACATTTTAGACTTTTAAGTGCGTCCTATAGGCGCGAAAATACGGTACTTCTGACCCAGTCTGACACAGTGTCTGCGTCGCCAAAAGTTGATGCCTGTGAAACCAAACAACTTCTGGTTTAGGCTGCATTAAAAATAAGCAATCAAACGATTTTAATCTTGTAATATTACAACAAAGACTTTTTGTGTTCGTTATACTTCTGATTTAATCTCATAATATTATAGCTTTTCTCTCAGAATATTACAATGTATGACTTCTTGGCAGGTTACTTCCAAGGGCACACCAGTATGGCACAGTGGTTGGGAAACACTGCTCTAATAACTTTTAAATTTAATATTAAAAATCTATATTAAGTAAAGAAATGCAGAATAATCATCAAATATATGATATGCTTTCTTTAACTTGGATAACATTTTTAGTTAAATCTTTTTGTGCATTGTTTTTGGTTTTACTGTATGTTTACGTCTAAAATCTTGCGGCCAGGCTAATGTAACATTTCTTTTCAAGCTGCTGAGGCGCCATGTGGTAAATGTGATTAAGTAGACTAGAGCTGGGGGATAAAATGATAGCGATAATTATCGTAAAATAATTTTTGTCAACAATAATACAGTCATACCTCCACTTACAAATGCCTCTAGGTATAAAAGTTTCTGGTTACGAATTTTTTTTATATGCAAATGAGGGACTCGAGATACGAAAAAGATCCAAGTTACGAAATCCCCCCAAAAGTACTGTATTTTCTCGAATTAAACGCGCACTCGAAAATAACACGCAGGTAATTTTGGGCCAAAAACATCTGGAAAAACGCAGTAATCGAATATAGTGCGCACCTAAAATTTCCCGCTGACGAAAATCAGAAATCTTACCTTTTTTTCTTTGTTTCACGATTGTTTTGTTCAAAACCGGATAGAGAAATCTTCAGGTACGAGCGTGTCGAGTGTCGTGCAGTTGGTGGAGTTATGCGTTTGAATTTTAGGACAATAGATGATACACAGAGTGGACAAACATATCATGTAGACATGTTATGTTGCAATACCTTTTAGACTTCCTTGAACATTGACTACATTTCAATATGATGCTGATACTCCATCAGTTTATGTTCGTAGTCCTCCGGCATCCTTTGGGCAATTGACGTTCTCTTTCTTACAGATAGGTCGTGCCTTTGCATAAACTTATAGCACCAACATGCAGACGATTTGAAGCCGGAATCCTTGTTGGTTTTTTTCATGATTTTCAGGGCGAGGATATGCAGCTCGACTGTGTTAATGGCACACCCTGCAGCTCTTCTCTCAGCAATCGTTTTAAGAAGTTCTTTCTCTAACTCTGGGAACATTGCTTTTCTTCCACGTCCCGATGCTTTTGCTGTTGCTTTTTCTTTCAATAATGACTCTTTCTTCTTCCTCCAACCACGGATGTTAGCTTCACTAATATCGAATTTTCTTCCAGCTTCTTTGTTGCCCAATTCCTCTGCCACTTTGATGACTTTTTTTTTGAACGCTGCGGTATAACTTGCTCGTTTTGATGCCATGTTGCTTGTACAATGTCCAAAACTGAACTGAGAGGGTGAACTGAGACGAGTACGAGGCTAGAGGGGGGCAGTGGTGGTCTCGGCTTTCCGATTTTCGATCGGCTTTACGAGATGACGTAAAATCCGTGCGTCAAAGTGAGTTTGACAATGCTTTTTTCGATCGAAAATTTGTAATTTATTTTAGTTATTGATTATAACACGCACCCCCATCTATTGGAATTAATTAAATAGCAAAAATCTGCGTGTTATATTCGAGAAAATACGGTAAATGCATTTCCTTATCTGTTATTTTATTTTGAATTCTCCTTATTAAGCGATTAAAAACCGTACAAATGCAACGTGGCGCATATTTTCACACACGCAAAAGTCTAAAATTTAGTACAAAAAGGACGGCTTTCGGCCCTAGTAGAACGGGCTCTTGCTGCTATCTGGCGAACAAACACGGATTACATCTATAACGGCCGCGGAGGGAGACGTTTCAGCGGCTCGGGGCACAGTTTCATATGCTTTATTTATTATAGAATTAAATCATTCCCTTATAATTTTCTCTCATTTTTGTGTGTTTCATCACATCTTTCATACAAAATTGGGACACTTTGACCAATTTTAAAGGGTTTAGTTGGTAGTTGTTTTTAGGACCGTGGAACGAATTAGAGAATTTACATATAAAGTAAACCTCTACTTACTAGATTTTCAAGTTACGAATAAAGTCTTGGAATCAATTAATTTCGTACGTGGAGGTCCCACTGTATTTAAAAACATTAAACTCGCTGAATAAAATAAAAGTTGTCCAATTTTAGGTTCATTAGAAACAATCTAACGCCTGAGTCAGCAAAATTAAATTGTGACACAATGATCATATCACACATGACTTACTGCCTAACAAGTTGGTCATCGGCCTACAAGACAACACTAAAACCAATTGAAACCATTTATAAGCAAGCCCTGAAAGTATTGGACAGAAACCCAAAAACCGTGTGCGGTTGTTTGGTCGCCCGGACCCAAACAACGGGCGACCAAAAGACCGGCGACAGAACAAGGTAAAACAACACGGTCTACGCATCAATAAAAGCCAACAATGGCCCTGAGCAGTTTCACTGAGCGGACGTGTGAGTGTATAAGAGTTTGTATGTACATGTGTTGTCCCTTTAAGAAGCTACATCAGTCAGGGTCTTAACAAGTTCTCCAACAAAACACAAAAGTATGGGAAATTTGGAGCTTTTCTTAAGCCTAATAATTAATAGGGCAATAAATATGACTAAATCATAATTCACAGTTTGTATTTAGGGAATTTGAGCAACAATTTAAATGGTAATTATCAATAACCTTCCGGGTGACCAAAAGACCGGCGGCCATACGACCGAGTTCCCCCCAAAAACGCACCACCACTGTTGAACGAGGAGAACATGTAAACTCCATACAGGTGGACCGACCTGGATTGGAATCCAGGACCCCAGAGGTGTTAGGCTGATGCGCTAACCACTTAATCCACCGGGCCACCCCTAAAATCATATTTCATATTCTCTTTTTATAAAGTAAGGTAACATGGTTAATTTAATCTATAATCATTATAAAGCGTGATTTATGGGTTTGTGAGTGTGTGTGTGTGTGTGTGTGTGTATGTTAAGATTATTTCGCTACGTTTGCCCAAACCGTGCAACGTAGAGTTGAATTTTTTATGGTGCCCAGAAACGGCTGTTGGATCCTAACAGACGAGTGATTGAATATCTTCATCTTCTCTAAGTGTGTAAACTCAATCTTTTAATTGTTAAACACCCATTTTTCAAAAGAGATTTTTTTTTAAATAGCGCAACAATTGTCTTTTGTTTCTAAACCACATGTCTCAAACCGATTCCACCGAGGTCCGCAGTGGGTCCTGGTCTTTGTTCCAACCGATCCTGTGCCGACATTTTAACCAATCAGGTGTCTTCTAAAATAAGTAGCACCTGACTTTAATTAACTGATTACACTTGCAAAAGGTATCCTCATGTTGAGTTGGAATGAAAACCTGCACCCACTGTGGCCCTTTGAGGACCGGTTTGACACCCCTGTTCTAAACAAACAGGCGGGACCGGCGGAGCCGGGCCCCCTTGCTTGTTTTATACAGTAAGGTAACATGGTTACTTTCATATTTGAATAAGGAGGAAAGTAATTTCAAATTTGAAACAAAAAAGATGTGATAATTATCGATATCGACTTTTTTTTTCTATCCTGATCATTTTTTTTTGTCCTATCGCCCAGCTCTAAAGTAGACTAATATCTATGAACTGACTTTGTAGAGCACTACGCCACGGTGACGCTGTCGTTTGCCGACCGACGCAACGAAACGGAACTGCGCATGGACTGTCGCGGTGTCCCCAACGATGACGAGGAGCGGACCAGGGACGGCTGGCGGAGGTTCTACTTCGAGGCCATCAAACAGACTTTTGGCTTCGGAGCACGACTCTTCTGAAAGCTTTTTTTTGTCTGACAGTTAGCTCTTTGATTCATTATCATGGAAGATGAAACGTCAGTGAGGATGGTTTTTGTTGTTTCTTTTCCTTTCTTTTTGTCCTTGTGTATTTCTTTTCAGAGGAGACTCACAAGAACCACTCGAGCAAATTGGCCCACGCTCTGACATGTCAACAAATATTGTTACTGTCCATTTATTTAAAGAAACCAGTTACCTTCGAAACGGTCCCGTTTGGCGCAAGCGGAGCGCTGGTGCATGTTCATTCGACCGCAATCCGTTCTTTAATGTCCCAGCTTTCATCAAGGCGTCATAGGGTGAGCCAGTTCAGCAAAGGAAACGTCGTCAGCGTTGCATGACGACCACCTTTGCGTGGTTTAGCTATTTATACCTTTTCATGCAGATGGCGTGATGCCAGATTTGTGGAATAAACTGATCACTGCGTGCAGGTCCTGTGCTTTTTTTCTTTAAATTGATATTAACGGTAACCCAGCAAACTAGATTGATTGCTATAGTCATGCTGCGCTTATATTACATAGATCAATCTGGGGAAAATCCAGGCTGCAAAAATGTGCAGTTGTTGATTGGACGATGCTCTTGTCACAATCCGTAATTAAACCACAGTACAATAATCCCTCGTATATCGTGGCCTCACTACATCGTGTTTTTTTGTTTCAGTGGGATTTTTATATATATTATTAATTTTTTGGGTGAAGCTCATGAAAATGTGAAAATCCACACTGAAACTCGCAAGCAGAAGCCACTCCACATCCTCCGCTTGCTACTAAAACTCAGCACTGAAGTAAAAAAATAAATAAATAGATAAAAACAATTTTAAAGTTCATAAAAATGAAAATCACGCTGAAATTCGCAAGCGAAAGCCACTCCCCTGTCCTCCGCTTGCTACTACGACTCAGCACTAAAGTAAAAAAAATGGGGGTGACCGTATGTAAGATGTTTTTTTTTAAATGGGGGTGACCTTACTTCGAGGTTTTTCGTTTATCGCGGCCATGTCTGGTCTGCATTAACCGTGATAATCAAGGGATTACTGTAGTCTTGTGTCGCTCAAGGGGAAGTGTCGAAGCATCTTTTTCTGTCAAAAAATGCTTTTTGTGACGCTCCTAATGAGGGAATGAAGAGTATTTCAGACAACAGTTGGGAAATTAACCCACCCTTTGCATTCTGCCAGTGTTCAAGTGGATAGTCGCTTCCTGATCAAGTCTGCTGCTCCTCCCTTTTCCCTGATTAGCTCGCCATAAGAAGGCGACCAATCCACATTGACCCACAGTATGATGTACACTGCAGGGGTGTCAAACCCGTCCTCAAAGGGCAGCAGTGGGTGCAGGTTTTCATTCCAACTCAACAAGAGGATACCTTTTGCAAGTGTAATCAGTTAATTAAAGTCAGGTGCTACTTATTTTAGAAGACACCTGATTGGTTAAAATGTCGGCACTGGCTCGGTTGGCACAAAGACCAGGACCCACTGCGGCCCTCGGCGGAATCGGTTTGACACATGTGACGTACAGTAATCCCTCGAATATCGCTGCTTCACTACATCACATTTTTTTCTGGGGGGCATATTTTTGTTAATTACATTTATTTTCATAAAAATGTAAAAATACATGCTGAAATTCGCAACCGGAAGCTACTCCCCTGTCCTCCGCTTGCCACTAGAACTCAGCACTGAAGTACAAAATGAATAAGTAAATAAGTCTCTTTTTTTTTAAAGTTCATAAAAATGTGAAAACCCATGCTGAAACTTGCAAGCAGAAGCCACCCCCCTGTCCTCTGCTTGCTACTAGGACTCAGCACTGAAGTAAGAAAATAAATAACAATTTTGAAGTTCATAAAAATGTGAAAATCCACGCTGAAATTCGCAAGCGAAAGCCACTCCCCTGTCCTTTTAAAAAAAAATTGGTGACCCTACTTCGCGGTTTTTCGTTTATCGCGGCCATATCTCATCTATATTAACCGTGATAATCGAGGGATTACTGTATTTGTTTGCAGAAACATTGTTTCTCTGTCAACCAAAACGTTTCATTATGATTTTTTTTGTATTTCTGACAAAACTTCAGAAATGGACCTTTAGTATCTGTAAGAACTATTTTGCACTTTGACATTGTATGCAACCAGATACAGCGAGTCTAGGTTACTTACCACTGAGTTCAATTCCTATACTGGTGCCGTAACCCGAATTTCCACGTATGTTGTATTTCACTGTTGAAGTCAGCATTTCTCTATAAATCTATACATATTACTATTTCTAAGAATGTGTGTGCGGGTGCGTGTATGCGTATCCGTGGAGTTTGGGTGAAATGAGACAAGACCGTAAGTGATTTGAATGCAGTTTTCACCAAAAGTTGGCAAATTTACGCCTCTAGAGATCCACCGCGGCCGATTTTTGAATTTGGATTCCAGTTTTTCAGAAAATTGATATTTGTACCAGGGTGTTGCATTTCTTAGGTCGGAAAAGTGCAACTTAGGGCCATTTTTTCGGTACTTGCGAAACTTTCAGATCAAAACCACTCTGTTTTGTAAAAGCACCATGACGAAGACAACATTGTACGTGCATCATTTTCCAGGTCATTTGTGTCATCTTGCTAAAAATCGATAAAAACCCTCGATTTTGGACACATTTCATACGGATTGGACGCCATTTCCACAATTTACGTCCGATTGTAATGCGGTTTTTCGACTATGGTTAGCTTCAATAGGGAATTGTGTCATGACAGGGCCCAAATTTTGAATTTTGCCTTTGGTTCTTCAAAAAATCGATTCAAATTGACCCCTAGGTCGCATTTTTGACCTTTGACCAATGTTCCCTGTAATTTTTCGTTGGTCTGAGCAGAAAGACAACCTCCCTGAGCGCACTGAGTACCCGTGTGAGCAATATCATCATTGCTCACTATGGGCACACACCAGTATCACACCTGTCATAAGCAGGTGCATGTCAATGTTCCCTCTAATTTTTTATGTATCTGGGGCATACACACAAGCTCCCTGAGCAAACTGAGGACTACTGTGAGCAACATCAGATATGCACCTTTTATTTTCAAATAAGCAATTTGGTCCACTTAAAAAAAAGACAAAAATCTGAAAAATGGGATGTACAAATGCTATACAGTATGTGAGAGTCCTGCTTTGGCCATAGGAAGAGTCCTGCTTTGGCCTGGCTGAGGGTCCTGTTCTGGAAGATATAAGACATATACAACTTTCAGACATAACATTTTGGTCACATTAAAACATTCACATTTTGCACAATCACTTGTGCTGTAGCTTGTGATGCAGTGCAAATTCCTGTAACACTTTGTCTGTAAAATATCCAATTACACAGTTTTTCTTGGCATTTCTACTACCCATAAATGATGTAATAGTAACAACATTTAATGATTAATATCCGTAAAGACAAAATCTTAATAAACGTCACTAGAATATGCACAAATCTGACTTAAATTTTACCTTATTTTTCACGTCTGTCCTTCTCACTTTTCCAATGGTTGTACACTTTGTCCAGGTTGATGGCTTTGTCTGCTTCTTGCTTGGACTTTATGCGCATCAGCTGATCCAAATGCATACCTGTCAACCTCTGCCGATAACTGCCCTTATAAATGATTATGATTCCCCTTACAACCCCCCAAAAAACCTTACAAACACCGTACGATTCGGTGGCCAGCCAATCGCAGGGCACAAGGAGACGGAGAACCATGCACACTCACACCCATACCTAGGGGCAATTTGGAGTGTTTTGCCGACACGCTTCTACATAGAGAGAAGGCGGACATGGGTGGGGTCAGACGCTAAAGGCACGCCCCTACAAGGTACCCGTATATAGTGTGGGCATGTGTTTATTGCAAAACAATTTCGGTTTGGTTTCTAAGGCCCCCCCACGCAGCTGTGAAAAACCAAGTCACGAAAATGAACTCTGAGCTTGCCGTCATTCCGGAGGCTTAACTAAAGCGCCGGGCTAGTTACGCCACTATTTGCGAATGGATTGTGGCCGCCTGGACGAACGTGTCTGCTTGCACTGTTGTTAAAGGCACTAACAACAGATGCTTGAAAACCGCTGGACACAGCTTTACGAAGGGTGGCAGGCAGCGCTGGGCTAGTTATGCTAGCAACTATTTGCGAATGGATTGTGGCCGCCTGCAAAAACGTCTAAAACTCTGGCTAAATAAAGTACAACCGAACTCAGTTTTGCTTCTGTTGACTTTTTAAAAACATGTTTTTAGCGTGTGTCCGTATGTTTAAGCTGGTGTATGTTTTGCCATGCCTGGCTGCGTCTTTAAAAGCGGTGCGTCCTGTGTGTGTGTCTCAAATACCGAAATAGCACTCGTTACGGACACTGCGTCTTTAAAAGCGGTGCGTCCTGTGTGTGTCTCAAATACCGAAATAGCACTCGTTACGGACACTGCACCTTTAAATGCGATGCGCCATATAGTCGTGAAAATACGGTACTTTTTCTAGCATTCTGACTCAAATTTTGCATGACAAAAGTCATCAACCAATAATACTTCATTGTTATTAAATCAAAGCACTTAATTTCATTGATATTTCTTCTATTTGTCTCATTTTTTGTGTCATCAATTGTAATTTGAGATCAAAAATTTCCTTGAACAAAATCCATTCCATTTCAGTTTGTTAGTAAACACAATGTGGATTCTTAACTTAATTGTAATTAACACAAAATTAAATCTTTCGAAGACATGATTTTGAAAGCGCACACAGCTTTCTTCGTGAGCCACGCAGACAAAAAGACACAAATTCTGTGAATAACAATCATATTTCACCAGGACGGGCAGCCTGGTGGATTGAGTGGTTAGCACATCGGCCTCACAGCTCTGAGGTCGTGGGTTCAAATCCAGGTCGGTCCACCTGTGTGGAGTTTGGATGTTCTCTCTGGGCCTGCATGGGTTTTCTCCAGGTACTCCGGTTTCCTCCTACATTCCCAAGACATGGGTTAGGGGTTGGTAGGCTGATCTGACACTACATTTGTCCCAGGTATGGGTATGAGTGTGAATGTTTGTCCTTCCTCTTGGCTGCCCCCCGCCTCTGGCCCGAAGTGAGCTGGGATAGGCTCCATGCAAATGTGGAAACAAGGTCAAGAACCAACGCCAACAGAAACCATGTCAAGTGTGTATACATTGTATTCATGGAGCTAAATAGATGCTTAATTGTGTTGCATTAAAAGAGATTTTTTTCCACATCTGCAACCTAACACGCGTTTAATATATTTATATGGTCTTCATTTAAGTTTTTACCTGATTTGTGGTGTACTTGCAATAAGCTTTCGTACTTTTTGTATTATTTAAGAAAAATATATATGAAAAGACTGTTCTGAGCAACGACAGGAGAGGGCGCCAAATTATCCAGGTTGACGTAACTTCACGTCAAAATGTAATATGCAAAATTACATTCATCTGAGATTATCATTATGGTTAGTTTTTACTTCAAAGCAAATGATGTAATGAAAGCGACTATAAAGTCGTGAAATAACAAATAATAATAATCAGATGCTACAACAGTAGCAAGATTTTTAATCTGTTTTCTTAGTTTGAGTGTTGTTAATTAGTAAAATTCCACAGTTGCTGTAAGGTTAATGTAAAAAAAAAAGTTAGTTTTAGAGCTACTCAATGGTAGAGAAGGAGCTATATATTGTGGACTTAATTGTGGGATTTTTTTGTGTTTTGGGGAAAAATGCTATGCTTGTTTTGACTAAAATAAACATCATTGAGCTACCCAACCAACCATTTACATTAAAAGCCCCTATTATTGATTTAAAGGGAAAAAGCTGCCGTGTTAATGAAAATTAACGCCGTCGAAAGTAACAACATGGCGTCCGTGAACCACGTGACTACGTTTTAACCAACAGGGAGTAATGCGCTGAGTTCAAGGAGTTTCCAGACTTGCTTTTTGACGGCTTCTGTAGCTTTGAGCTGCCAGCTTGCTAACGTGGACCTGGCACGCTCACTCGGAAACGCGTCGGACTTTTACCGTCTGAAAAGTTACAGCAAAAATTGGAGGGGGCTCAGCGACCGAAGCGTCGCCGCGGAACTCGGAGATTAACTTCTCACCGAAATGAAACTTTCCACCCGGTGGGCCCAAACGTCACTTTTGGGGGGGCTCGCGAACGTGTGCGCGCTGACGCTATCTCGCTAGCCTGCTAGCTGGCTCGCAGTTAAAGAGCGTATACGGCTAGGTGGCTAACGCTTAGCCACCTGCAGGACTTCGACCGCTGCTGGTTCACCAGGTCCAGCCTAAACAAGAAAAGACGAAAAAAGTGGTCAGCTCAACTCGTGGATGTGGTCGCCCCGCGAGTTCTTGTCCACTTTTACCTGGGACAGGAACGCAAGGACCAAAAGTTCACCCGGGATCCAAGCGCGATGGCAAGCGATCTTGAAACCGGTCACTTGGACTCTACTTTGACAGCGGAACCAGCAGCAAGCTGTGGCGGCAACGATCATCAAAACAAGCCCATGGAGACCCCGCGGGCCGCCGAAGAAGGCGAGCCGAGCACCAACGACGACGCCAAAAAAGTCGTCGAGGCTCTACCGCCCAAAGTCAACGCGTGGTCCCGTAGGACCACGGGGAGGGTACCGCTGCACAACGTCCACCCGTCGGCCTCACAGGATCGAGGTGAGCCCGTTGTTTTGTGTGATTCTTTACCGTTGTGTGACTTTTTTCCTTTGGCTTTTTCCAACGTGTGTGTGGCAAGCACGTCTCATGTGCGTACTTTGACAGCCAGAACAATTCCATCGTGTACATGAGTGGATGTATTTTATTAAATTCTTGCATTTTTATGTTGGCTTGTCGACATTGGCGGCCCCCGCCCCTGGAATCTACCCCTCCTCGCCTTACAAGCACCACGTGTTGATTGCTGACAAGTGCTACCTCTTTAGCCCTTTAGCATGTAGCGTCCGTGGCCCCGCCTCCCACAATGGTTTACTCCTCCCTTTCCCTGGAAGAGATGCCAGCTAATGTAGACCAGACATGGCCGCGATAATCGAAAAACCGCGAAAATAGGATGACCCTTATTATTAGTAACATACTACTACATGTCTTCCCCCATTTACAAAAATACAAGCAGAGTAATGCAATGTATTAATATCTACATATAATCTACAAATAAAAAATGTAAACACTAAGTACTGTACTCACAGTGAAAATCGTTCCTCTCCATTTGATTTAAATCAGTGTTTCCCAACCTTTTTTGAGCTGTGGCACACTTTTTGCATTGAAAAAATCTCAAGGGACACCACCATCTGAAAATCTTTTAATTTAAACTGATGCCTATATTAATGATTGTCATTCTCGTTAAAGTTTTATCAGCGGGAATCACATAAAACTCCAAAATTATTCCAAAATCTAATTTTTCACACTGACCTAATGTCACCAAAAGTTGATGTCTGTGGCTGACCCTGACCAACTTCCAGTTCGAGTGATGCAAAAATAAGTAATGTAATGTTTTTAATCGCATAATTATATGACTCCTCCTAATATTACGCAAAAAAATGTGCTTACACAGACTTTATGTCGCCAAAAACTGATCCCCTACAAACCAGACAACTTCCAGTTCATGTTAGAGGAAAAAAAAGCAATTAAATGACTTTAACAATTTGAACCTCGTAATAGTATAATCTATAATTTGATGTTCATCATATTTTGATTTTAACCTTGTAATAGTAATAATAAATAAATCATCTAAAACAATGCAAATAGAGCATTTCCCAATGTTTGGTGACACTGATTTACTTTCGGTACGCCACCGCGATCGCTACTGCGCTAAAATGTGTACATACCTATACAGTAATACCTTGCCATATGAGTGCCCCGACATACGAGGAATTTCAGGTCCGGGTAAAATTTGGAGCAAATATTTACCTGGAGATACGAGACAAATTTTGAGATACGAGACAGCCAGGTGGCCAGGCCGCGAGAGGCTGTCTTTCTCCCCGCATCTCCATCGTGCAAAGATCTGTACGAGCACTGGGCGGAGCATAGCATTTTTTTCCATGTTTTCTTTGCGTTAGTCAGTGCAGGATTAAGAGAAACAATGGATCCAAAGAAAGCGTAGTGCGAAGAAAAGGCGTATGATGACAATCGATATTAAGCACGAAATAATCGAAAAACATGAGTAGTGTATGGGTGACTGAGCTGGCTCGTCAATACCTACAGAGAAGCAGGAAGTTTGCCCCGAGAGGTTATTGCACAAGAAGGTTTAAATTTATCTAAATCCTGTTCTTTTTTTTTCAGAGGGTGGGAACGAATTCATTTGTATTTAGTTCATTTCTATGGAAAACGTTGATTTGAGATACGAGCTCAGTCCCGGAATGTATTAAGCTCGTATCGCAAAATATGACTACACTGTTAACTCCAGAAACAGCTCTTGTTGATCTGTTGGAATTTTTTTTACAAACTCTTGCAGTGAAGGAGGAGCTTTGTGTTGGAAGATTTTGTAAACTAAAGTGGCATCTGCATATTTAACAGTATTGTCCCAGTTCAGGCATTTATGTTCTTTTAATATCTGACATTGATGGTAAGTTTTTGGTTTTCTGTCCAACAATTTCAGAGCTTGCTTATAAACAGTTTCAATTAGTTTTAGTGTTGACTTGCAGGCCGATGACCAAGGCAGCAAGTCATGTGTGATATCATCATTGTGTCAAAATACAGTTTTGCTGACTCAGGAGTTACATTGTTTCTAATGAATCTAAAGTTGGACAAATGTAATTCTTCTCGGTGTTTTTTAATTTGTCGTTTAAAGACACGTTGTGAGTCAAGAGTGATTCCTAGCTATATAAATTCTCGGACTACATTTATTGTTTTACCTTGGACAAAAACGATGGAATTACTGTCAGTTGTCACTCTTTTTGACAAGTACATGCAGACAGTCTTAGATATGTTTAAATACAGTTGGGATTTCTCAAGCCAGTTACTATTGTTTGCTATGACTTAACAGTGGATATCCGGCCTTTTAAAATAGTTCTTTTGGAGAGGCATATAGCATAAGGTAGAGTACTATTTTATAAATCTCCCTGAGATTTTGATGAAATCTGATTGGTGTTGGTGTAGCTGCGGAGAGTCATGGAAAAAGTTGGACATCCATTCTTTTAAACCATGTTAAATTATCAATGCTTTGACCTAAATGGTTCTTTTAGTTGGGGCAGGAAGGGTCTTCAACCAGTTGACCTGTACCTGAAACGACTTCACAAACGGATCCTATGTGGCTATCACTATCCAATGGTGCGTTTAGGGAATAGAATACACACCGAGCGCGCGCGGAAATCCACGAGAACATCAAAGTGTTGTCGTCACTACAGACTTAGAAAAATGAAATGAAAACAATTTTAAAATTAAAATACAGAGCTCGTTTTTAAAATCAATTAAATAAATAAATACAAAGATAAGAATAAATACAGTAACAAATAAACCAGTTTGGTTTTTACCCTCAGGGTACAAAGGGAGAGAAAAAAGTAGTGGGTTATGGGATAAAAATGTGTTGATGTGTTTACTTAGTTTAACTGTTGTAAACGGTATACGCTATAGTTGCTGTTAAAACCCACATTCTTGTTTGGAATGTCATCATTAACTATCTGCATGCAGAAAACTCTCTGCAAATTTTGTCATGATTTTAGAGGCCTGTGTTGCTGGTTAAATCCAAGCGATGTTGGAGTGAAAGATTGCAAGTGTTTGTAAGGTTAACGTGGCTATATTTGACTGTTCGTCGGCGGCATCGTTTTACTCAGCCCAGCCCTTTGGCCTCTTATCTGGCCCCACGGTACTGGAAGGCCACTCCCGGGCCTCTCTCTCTCTCGCGCACACACATTGCTAACCCGCATACAAGAGAATGTTTGAAGCCCCAACATGGTGCACACACAGGGCAAGAGATTTTTAAAACAAATTTTTCCCGGCAAAATGAGCATAGTTGAAAGCCGCTTTTTAAATCTCGTAGCACGAGTAACTAATCAATCATCTTTCCACAGATCAGCAAAACTCTCTGAAGGTTGTGCGTGCCAGTAAACCCAGAACCAGAAAATCCAGCAAGGTAATGTGGACCAAACTTTTTTCTATTTGTTTAATTTTTACACTGGGATTGCATCAAGAATGGCGAACGTTATTTTCTCTTTGGGACAGTCAAGAAGGAGCCATGTATGCCTTTGTTGAAGGTGAAAAAAACCCCACGATCGATTATATTGTGCAGAGCTACCCAATACTAAGAATCGTCCGTAGTTTACTATGTCAGTTTATGGCAAATTATGAAATCCGCATTTTCTATGAAAACTACAAAAATAACAAAAATCAAGCAATATGTGACGCAATCTGTGTTTCGAAACGTTACGTTTGCTTTTAATAACTTTTTCAGTGAAAATTCGCCGATTTGAGGATGGCACAAATCGAAACTACATCCACGTGACCTAAACGGATGTGAAATCATGTGGAGTTTTGATAGATTTTTGAAGCTGCATTGACGTACTGTAGCCATGGCGTCCAAGCGAAAACGAGACAACTGTGATACTGATATTTTGCCATAGAAAAAAAATACAACGAACTGCAGCCTGCAAAATTTCAAGACAGTGTTTGGTGCCATCAACCGAAGGAGAATTCTTTGCGTACAGTAAGTATTGCAACGCGAACTTTTGCGTTAATCATGGTGACCTCAGGGGCTGTACAAAACAAGTGTCTGGGAAAAATCATAAAGCGAAGGCTGGGTCGATGCAATCCCAGCAATCCATCTATACCTTCTTTAGAGTAAACTCTGCTACTGTTGATACTCACCAACACAACCTAAGTGTAGCAGAGATGAAAAGGGCCTATTTTCTTGTGGAGCATAACGTGCCGCTGAGTTCTACTGATCATTGTGGTCCACTATTGAAAGCCATCTTCCGGATTCAAAAATTGTGGAAGACTAAGCATCCGTCCGCACAAAGACCAAAGCCTTAATATTGCAAAAAGTGGAGAATATTTCAAGTTGTATTGCTGCTAATGCAAGAGGATTGTTCACACTCAGTACGGATGGCAGTAACGACAACTCTGCTAAGTTTTTCCCCATAGTGTCTTGACATTTCAGTGCAAACCAGAAAATCTCAACATTACTTTTATCTGTTCTGGAGGTTACAGAAGCGTCTGCAAATGGCCGTAACATTTTTAACACTAAGTGCAGAGTTCCTGAAATCTGATCTCAGTTGGGAAAATTGTGCTGCACTAGGCAGTGATAATGCTCCAATAATGTCAGGTGGGCAAGCTCGGGTGTTCGGCCATATCAAGGAAGAGAACGATATCTCTTTATGGGCCGTATTTGCCATTTGTTGCATATAGCTGCCAAAAATGCAACAAATGTTCTACCAGTCGACAATGTGCTTGTGGATATTTATTTACACCTTAAGAATAGTGCAAAACGTCAGACGGAGTTAAGGATTGAAGCGGAGTTGTGTGGGGAGGCAAACTTGAAGGTCCTGATACGTTCCCACGAGTTGGCTTTCAATGAAGCCGTGTCCTTGTATTGAGGAAGTCTTTAAAGTCATTTTTTGAGGAGGAGGAGAAGAAATCTCCACATCACAACAGCAGACCAGCCATAGCATACAAGTTTCTCTGTAGCCAGACTGCTCTCTGCTACATGCTTTTTCTGAGCTATATACTGGAATTATTCACAACCTTAAACATGACACTACAGTCGGAAGCACCCCTAATTAACAAACTCAGAAGACTGATGAAAGACTTCTACTTGAAACTGATGGTGAAGTTCATGAAAACTTACTTTGCATGACTTGTTGGAAGTGAAAGTGGATTATGAGAAGATTAGTATTCCATTTGAGAAAAATGATGAAGGACTTTGTATTGGTGAGAACGTTCGTCAGTACATGAAAGAGCAAGAAATGCCTGAAAAAAGTGACTGCCATCTGCACAAGTGTGAGAAAGTTTTAAAAAACTGCAGGGACACATCATGTAAAAGAAAAATTTCCAATGAAGGGCGAATTGCTCAAACATGCTGAGGTAGCTGATCTCAGCATCATCAAAAGAAGTTCCTTCGCAAGTGTAAGGTACTTCATCAACATATTCCCATGCATGAAGCCTGACTGTGCGATTGATGCCTTGGAAGAAGAATTCAGACATTACAGTACGGGAGAGAGCAGATGTGCAATGGGGACTAGTAGGAGGAATAAAAGACAGCTCTGGAAACACAAAATATGCTAACATAACAAAGATTGCACTGGGCATACTTTTGACTCCCCACAGCAATGCCACATGTGAGTGTTTTCAGTGCTATGAGGAAGATCAGGACAGAATTCAGGATGTCAATGGGACCAAGCACACTTGAGGCCATGTGCTTGGTAAAGATGAACATGCAACTGGCAAGAGCAGCTTGCTATGAACAGAAATATTCAAGGGGAGGAGTCAAAAAAGGCCAAGCGTGCAACTGAGAAATGTAATAAAACTAAGAAAATCAATTACATTTTGCATGTGGTATAAATTTGTAGGTCTTTCATTATTCATTTTTGTAT
The DNA here is from genome assembly GCF_051989625.1 of Stigmatopora argus. NCBI lineage: Eukaryota > Metazoa > Chordata > Actinopteri > Syngnathiformes > Syngnathidae > Stigmatopora > Stigmatopora argus. The sequence continues at coordinate 14,573,475 of NC_135401.1, forward strand.
TGAAAATGTTGATTGCCACAAATATTTTTACATGATTGCATTCACACAAATGTTGTGTAATAAAGTTTTCAATAATCATTAATGTGTTGTTTGCAGCTCTTTTTTTTATAAGTGATAAAATTATCCAAAAAACGACTTTAAAATTAGAACTTGTCCTCTTAAACGCCATTAGGAAAAAATCTCCCAAAATCTGAAAATTCTCTTTACCCATTCTGAAATACGATTTTCGGTGTTTGGCAGCTCTGGATTGATTCTCACTTTAGAACATCCCACCCTCTACTGGGCTCTCATTTCACCGCTCTCATTCTATTATATAATGACAATAAAAGCATTCAATTCAATTCAACTGGCTGTTGTTTCACAACAACCACTATCCATGTTTCAAGATTCTCTCTTACATACCTGTCCACCTCGGCTAAATGCTCTCCTTATTAATGATTGCAATTCCCCTTATTAAGCAATTAAAAAAACGTACAAATGCAACGCGGCACATATTTTAACACACGCGTGCACACACACTGCATGTATAGTCTAATTTATGCATATATAAGCCATACCCTGGATTCAGTCATCATTTTTTTGAGTGACAAATATGGCTTGTATGCCAGAAAATTTGGTATGCTAATGTTGTGGAAATTCAAATTTGCCAATTAATGGACAACAAATATACTTTGTTCACTTTTTATACTTATTTTCTTTATGCTGTACTTTCTCAATAGTTTGCAAAACACTATTTAGATTAATGTAAAAACATGAGAATAACAGTTTGATTTATATTGTCCTACATTATTTTTTTAAATACATTTTATATTGATTTCGTGTGAATCGCATTCACTCTAGAAAAACTCCGGAAATGGGACAAGGGTACTTCTGAAATGGGGTCGATGGAGGTTGGCAGCTCTGTTTATGTATATTTATGTATGCATGTATGCATGCATACGTATGTGCAGTAATTTCTTGACATACGAGTGTCCCAATATATAACAAATTTGAGGTACGAGGAAAATTACCAGTACATTTTTGCCCTGAGATATGAGCATACGAGATGGTTCCCAATGCGGCCGTCCGGGTGGCTGGGTATGCGAGAGGCTGCTTATGAGAACAGCATCGCAGCCTCTTTCTCGACGCATCTCCCTCGTGTAAAGATATTTACGTGTTAGTGTACCGTCCTGCAATATGCTTGATTTCTGTAATAACAAACGCATTTACTGCTGGCTGGCTATCGTCTTTGTACATGTCACCAGAGCAGCCAGGTTTTGACCTTCCCACCAGACATTTTCACTGCCACACACATGTTCACGGTGACATGGTCAAGGCACTACATAGTGTCTGCAAATACACACATTATTTTATCGTACATTTTTAATTTATAACTATTATGGAATTTTTGAACTTTCTTTAAATTACCTTTGTTCAACATAATAAATAACACTTAAGGTGGAAAAAAATATGAGACATTGTTTTTATGAATTCAAAGGATTCATTCATTCATTCATTTTCTGAACTGCTTTATCCTCATTAGGGTCACGGGGGGTACTGGAGCCTATCCCAGCTGACTCCGGCCGGGCCAGAGGCGGGGGACACCCTGAATCGGTGGCCACCAATTTACTGTCCAATCAGCCTACCATGCATGTTATTTTGGAATGTGGGAGGATATGCAAACTCCATGCAGGTGGACCGACCTGGATTTGAACCCAGGAGCCCAGAGCTGTGAAGGCTGATGTGCTAACCACTCATCTGCCGAGCCTCTAATTCAAATGATTTTATAGAGATTAATTATTCAATTTCAACTTTTAATAATCTTCTATTAAAAATAATCTGAAAATGACAAGTCCTATTTTAAATATTTTATTTTCATTGAATGATTTCATGTTCTCTGCTGGTAGTAAAAAATGTTCTATCTTAAAACAAACATTATAAAAATATATGATAGTCCAAATATCAAATATACTTTTTGAATGACACAATTGTTGAAAAATTGTGACCTATTGATACTGACAAAATGGGCTCAAATGATTGAATGTCGAATGCTGAAAATTAGCTTTTCCTCAAAAGTGGAATTTCTCTTCTAATTCAGACATCTATGTAACGTATAATATTTGAGCAATATACAGTGGGGCAAATAAGTATTTAGTCAACCACCAATTGTGTAGGTTATCCTACTTGAATAAATTAGAGAGGCGTGTAATTGTCAACATGGGTAAACCTCAACCATGAGAGACAGAATGTGGAAATGCCCCCCCCAGAAAACCATATTGTTTAATTTTTAAAGAATTTATTTGCAAATCATGGTGGAAAATAAGTATTTGGTCAATACCAAAAGTTCATCTCAATACTTTATGTACCCTTTGTTGGCAATAACGGAGGCCAAATGTTTTCTGTAACTCTTCACAAGCTTTTCACACACTGTTGCTGGTATTTTGGCCCATTCCTCCATGCAGATCTCTTCTAGAGCAGTGATGTTTTGGGGCTGTCGTTGGGGAACATGGATTTTCAACTCCCTCCACAGATTTCCTATGGGGTTGAGATCTGGAGACTGGCTAGGCCACTCCAGGTCTTTGAAATGCTTCTTACAAAGCCACTCCTTTGTTGCCCTGGTTGTGTGGTTGGGATCATTGTCATGATGAAAGACCCAGCCATGTCTCATCTTCAATGTCCTTGCTGATGGAAGGAAACTTTCACTGAAAATCTTTCGATACATGGCCCCATTCATTCTTTCCTTTACACAGATCAGTCGTCCTGGTCCCTTTGCAGAAAAACAGCCCCAAAGCATGATGTTTCCACCCCCATGCTTCACAGTGGGTATTCACAGGGTGTCCGCGGAGTCTAAAAATAGACATTTTCAATTTTAGGCCTAAAAAAGTCTAAAATACCGAGATATTTTACACAGTAAGTCTACAGTCTCATTTGGGTCATTTAAGACCTAGTGCAAAGTTGCAAAATATTGATGTAGAATACATTTTAAAAATATTTTTCTTGCGTCTATTTGTCACGCCGTTCCATTTTTTGGTGGCTTACTGTCCTTGTAGTTCTGTTAGCGGAAAGCACAATAAAACTACAGACGTGAAGCGGAAGTGTGTGGGTCGTCACATGATATTGGCGCGAGACACAAATAGTTGTCGAGTAATGCAAGACGAATAGCAGTCAGAAAAAATATAAGCAATGGGTAAATGCAGATTTAATGATTGCTGGCTCGAACGACAGGATTTTGCGGACTGGCTCAAACGTGTTCCTGACAATGACACTGAGGCGTACTGCACGTTGTGCAAAAGACCATTGAAGCTCGGGACCCTGTGAGTAAAGGCACTAGAATCCCACGTTAAATCCAATAAACACCAGACCTCTCTGAAATCAGCATATGAGTCTCGTAGAATTGCACCAGTTCTATTCGTTGGCAGACACATCCACAAATGATACTTCAAATGACATAGGCGACCTAATGGGCTCGACACAAACGATGAAGGCAGAAGTTTTGTGGGCACTGAACACCGTGGCGAAACACCAGTCATACAGAGCAAACGACAACATCGGAACTGTTTAAACTAATGTTTCGTGAAGGTCTTAAATTTAACCCACAATTGTCTAAAAAAGGTCTAAAATAGTCTAAAATTGCACTTGTTCCAAACTGCAGACACCCTGTATTCAGTATTCTTTCTCCTCCAAACACGAGAACCTGTGTTTCTACCAAAAAGTTATATTTTAGTTTCATCTGACCATAACACATTCTCCCAGTCCTCTTCTGGATCATCCAAATGCTCTCTAGCGAATCGCAGACGGGCCTAGATGTGTACTGGCTTCAGCAGGGGGACACGTCTGGCAGTGCAGGATTTGAGTCCCTGGCGGCGCATTGTGCTACTGATAGTAGCCTTTGTTACTGTGGTCCTAGCTCTCTGTAGGTCATTCACTAGGTCCCCCCGTGTGGTTCTGGGATTTTTGCTCACCGTTCTTATCATTTTGACGCCACGGGTTAAGATCTTGCATGGAACCCCCGATCGGGGGAGATAATCAGTGGTCTTGTATATCTTCCATTTTCTAATAATTGCTCCCACAGTTAATTTCTTTACACCAAGCGTTTTACCTATTGCAGATTAAGTCTTCGCAGCCTCGTGCAGGTCTACAATTTTGTCTCGTGTCCTTCAACAGCTCTTCTGTCTTGGCCATGGTTGAGTTTGGAGTGTGAGAGACTGAGGTTGTGGACAGGTGTCTTTTATACCGATAATGAGTTAAAATAGATGCTATTAATACAGGTAATGAGTGGAGACCTTGTTAGAAGTTAGACCTCTTTGACAGGCAGAAATCTTGCTTGTTTGTAGGTGACCAAATACTTTCCACCTTAATTTGGAAATAATTTCTTTAAAAATCAAACAATGTGATTTTCAGTTTTTTCCCCACATTGTCTCTCATGGTTGAGGTTTACCCATGTTGACAATTACAGGCCTCTCTAATCTTTTCAAGTTTGAGAACTTGCACAATTGGTGGTTGACTAAATTATTTGCCCCACTGTATTTAAGTTAAGCGTGGATGTGTTGGTTGAGAACGAAATTCTCTGCTTGTCCAAACTTTGAAAGTCTAAAGTCAACATCGGGCGAACTCAACAAATGTTGACCTCATTTTGCTCTATTTCTTTCCAGTCCGGAGACTTTGGGGACATTACCAACTGGCCAACACCTGGTGAACAGGCCAAAGAGGTAAGATCACAGCTTGGTGTGCCTTACCGCATCCACTCCTGTAACTCATTGACAGTGATGGACGTCCAATCCATGTGAACTGGGGGGCGTGGGATCTTTGATTGAAATATATGTACCGTATTTTCACATCTATAGGGCGCAGTTGAAAGTATCAAATTTTCTTTAAAATTGATGCTGCGTCCAATCAGTTGCTGTGCGCCTTGTGTTTGCACAAAATTCAAAATTTTGTACCGCTTGACTGACTGCTTTAATTTCTTGCCGACATGCTATTTGCTGCGGACAACCCAGCGAACGTTCATTTTCTCGTGATCAAATGAACAGACCCTAAATATCCCCTGCCCCGTACTCCAAGCATTATGTTAAATCCATTCAGAACATCCCAGACCGCATATATTTTATATATATATGTATGTATACACGTATACACGTATACAGACGCTCCCCTACTTACGAACATTCGAGTTACGAACAACGGTACATACGAACATGTCTGCAAATTGCGTTTATGTCGAAAAATGTTCGTAAGTTCGATTTTGTATTGCGCGCCTTTTTCCGAGTAGTGCTTCTTTCCGCCGCTAATACCGACACCTGGCGCTGTGAGAGCTCAGCTCACGCAGCATCCACCTTCCTCTGCCCAGTTCGTTGCAATGCGGAAGTGCGTGAATGTATCTCCAGTGCGCAGAGAACCTTTTTCATTTTTATCATTAAATATCTCGTTCATCCAGCGAAAGGCTTCTAGTGAGAGAGGTGCAAGGAAGAGGCAAACCATTTCATTTGAAATGAGTGGCAATAAGAACGAAGCTTGATGCGCATGAAAAGTGGTGAGCGTTGCACGGGAATACAACTTGAATCGTTCGACCGTCTGTACCATTTATAAACATAAAGATCGAGCAGCAGGACCCAAATATTGAACGTTGCACAAAGTTTGCAAATCAATTGAATGATGCCATACAGTGCTACCACAACATTTATGATGAAAAAAAGAAGAAAACTGTGCAATCGTTATTAGATAGCTTCTTTCGGCCAGTTTCTAGTAAATATCTCTCTCCCTCTCTCTAATGTATGTATACAGTACTGTATGTATTCTCTCCATTTTATTAAATGTTTTTTTCAGTACAAACCAATGCTGGTTACTTATACAAGCCTTAAACATACAAATGCACTTATATAAACCTTCAATATACTTATATAGGCCTTAAACATAAATTATAATACAAAATATAGCACTGAATCAACTTACAAACAAATTCAACTTATGAACAATCGCTCGGAACGTAACTCGTTCGTAAGTAGGGGAGCGTCTGTACACGTATACACGTGCACACATATATACACATACTCATACACATATACGTACATACATACACACACTGTGTTTACTCGCATATAAGCCACCTGTGCGTATAAGCCGCACCCTTAAAATTGTTGAATTGTACAATTTCTCGCGTATTAGCCGCCCCTGATTCACAATTTTCACCTCCATATTTGTGGTTTTAATAAGGAATACAAATGTTACTTTGAAGGGAAAATAGCATGTGGTATTTCTGAGATACTGTATGAATCAAAAGCATATTATTAGGGTCTATATCAGTTAATATGCCTGTCTTAGTAAATGCAAAATATCAAATTATTGTATTTACTTGCATATAAGCCGCTTTTGTCGGACAAAAAATGATGACTGAATCGAGGGTACGGCTTACTTGCGTATAAAAACACGGCATGCACGCAATTGCAAGTTGACGATGATGACACGATGACGTCACGACAAAAAATGGCGCCTTCGTGAAGTCACGACGCAAGGCAATGCGGCAATATACGGTCATTTATTTCAAAAATGAAAAGATAAACAGATTTAACGCTAAACAAAATGTATTTTGATGTCTATGAATATAATTCAAGGAACAAATAAAACGTATCTTGCATAAAACGTGAAATAACTCACGTTCCCGTCACTGCTCGTTCAGGGCCTGGCCATCTTACTATAGTTAAATGTGCTCAGAATGGGCAGACGTGAGTACCCTTAGTTGTTTCTGCTGTTGCTCGCTCGGGGCGCCTCCATCTTACCATAGGTACGTGCTCTGACCATAGTGTTTACCATGACAGCACATCACAATAGTTAAGGCTGATCGAAGGTCTTGCGGTCAATCGTTAAAATATAAACCTTGATACCTGTGTAATGTGTATGCTATTATTGCACCCAGAGACTTGGTGAACACTACGTATAGCGCTATGGGCATATTTCCTGGTCGTGCTTATGTTACTTCCTTTTTGAATTTGTCTACGTGCAAACACCCCCCTCCCTTTCGGAACACAGAAAGGAAACGATTGTACATTTGTGATTATGAAATAAAACAAAATTCCGCTTTGATTTTTTTTCTTTTTACTTCTTGTTCGAAGTGACAACAATTGCGGTAATATGAACCATCGAAAAAAAATCTAGATATTACGACATTAGAAGCAATTTGGCCACGACATCTTAATCTTCTGGTAAGAAAATTGTCATGTCATTAAAAAGCATCGAGTTCTGATCAAAATAGACTATCAAATTGAATAATTTGATATTTTGCATTTACAAAGACAGGCATATTAACTTATGATATTGACCCTAATAATGTGCTTTTGATTCATAAAGTATCTGAGGAATACCATGTGTGATTATTTTTAAGATTTTCCCTTCCAAACCATAAATATGGAGGTGAAAACTGAGAATCAGGGGACGGCTTATACGCGAGAAATTGTAAAATTCAACAATTTCAAGGCAATTTTAGGGGTGCGGCTTATATGCGAGTAAATACGGTAGTTATAATAGGGGTGACCCTACTTCGCGGTTTTGCGTTTATCAAGGACATGTCTGGTCCACATTAACCGCGATAATCGAGGGATTACTCTAGTCCTTTTGTGAGGGCTTTCGTGATCCAGGCTTTCCTGTTGCTCATCCAGTGGACAGGCAGCGTGGCTTTGTTCTTGTTTTTTTAAAGCATGAGGACGGTCGAACTTGTAGATTTAAGGCTGGCTCATGAAGCCAGCTAGCAGCATATCCACACACGATGAGCATCAGGCCATCCGTGTGAACCTTGAACTCTGTTACTTTCAGTTCATCTTTGAATAAGAATGTCCGGGAAGGCATCCTTTTCCAAACAGGGCCAGCCTTAACTTTTCAAACCAACCCTTGCTTGCAATAAAACCACAAGGCTGAGGTTCATCCTCATTGTCTACGTCAGGTGCCAAGCTATCATTAAAGGTATTAGCCTTGCTTCTTAACCATATTTGTATCCAGAGGTATTTTCTCCCTACAGTCGGAGATCGAGACCGATAGGTCCTTAACGATGATTTTATTCCTCGTGGTTACCACTCGCTTGGTGTCGTTGTAAAAAGATATTGTTGCCATTTTCTCAATGTTCACTTCATCTTTCTTGATGTCATGCGCGGTAGATTCATTTATGATACATTAGATCAGGGGTCACCAAAATACGGCCCGCGGGCCGTATACGGCCCACCGGCACATTTGGACCGGCCCTCTGAACAATGCCAGAGACGCTATCGGATTTTTTTCCTATTTGGCCTTGAAGACTGGGACGTTTTAATCTTGTGTTTGGTTCATTGCACCCCTGCTGAGCCCACAAATCATCCCAGTGAAGAGGGCCTTCGCATTGCTTCTTTGGTGACACGCGCGGGGAGAGTGTTTCCCTTTGATGCATGGGGCACTTCCACCGTTGCATGCGCGAGCAGAATGTTAGCAAGACATCTGGACGATCGCAGGTGAGGGTGGAGCCCTGGGGCCATCGCTATTGCGATGCTATTCAAGCATATAAAAACTGTGCAACCTGAACCTGTTTGAGAACGGAATAATGGCGAAAAGGTTAGTTAAGAGAAAAATTGATTCAGAATGCAGGGTATTTAACCTGCAGTGGACAAACGATTATTATTTTTGTTCAATGCAAAGAAAAGGCTGTTTGTCTCATCTGTCAAGAGACGGTGGCAGTATTCAAAGAATACAATCTTCGCCGGCACTATGAATCCCGTCACAAAGACAAGTACGACAGCGTGCAAGGCCAAATACGAGCAGACAAACTCTCAAAGCTAAAAGTTGGACTATTATCTCAGCAGACTACATTTCTACGCCAAGCTCAGCTGAACCAGTCATCCGTTCGGGCCAGCTTTCGGGTTGCTAAACTGATAGCAAGCAACGGTAAGCCTTTCACTGACGGAGAGTTTTTTAAGAAATGTATGGATGTTGTCGTGGAGGAAGTGTGTCCCGAGAAGAAAGATGCATTTAATGCCGTAAGTCTGTCGGTGAGTACAATGACCAGACGCGTTGAAGAAATCGGGAGTAATGTATATGCCCAGCTGCAGCAGAAGACGAAAGAATTTGACTTTTTTTCATTAGCACTGGATGAAAGCACGGATGTGCAAGACACAGCGCAACTGCTCATTTTTATTCGTGGAGTTAGCGCAAACTTTGAGATTTGCGAGGATCTGGCAGCCCTCCAAAGTCTCAAAGGGACTACAACAGGAGAGGATATTTTTTACAAAGTGTGCCAAATCATGGAGAAGTTGGACCTGGACTGGTCAAAGCTGACGGGGCTCCTAGCATGGTGGGCGAAACTCGCGGTCTAATAATGGGACGCATGAACCGGGAGTTGGAAAAAAGGGGTCTCACCGCCCCGCTACGAGTCCACTGCCGAATTCACCAGCAAGCACTGTGCTGCAAATTGTTGATGTGGGATTCTGTAATGACGGTTGTGGTGTCGTGCATAAACTTCAGAACAAAGGGAGAAGATTGTGCATGGCACAACAGAAAGTTAATGTTCCATGGCTTTTTTTTTTCTATAAAGAACCCAGAGAGAGTTATTTAGTTATTATTTATTTCATAAATAGTGTTATTTATTTCCTGTTTTTTCTGTGAAGAACTCAGAGTGGGTTATTTAGTTATTATTTATTTCATTAATAGTGTTATTTGTTTCCTGACTTTTTTTCTTTAAAGAACCTGGAAAGGGTTATTTGGTTGTGTGTGGCTTTCTGGAAAACAATAAATTTTTTAAGCTTCCCTACCATCGTCACACTTTTTCTGTTACAAACTGACACCGGCCCCCCATCAGAGAAGGGAAAAGTTATGTGGCCCTCACAGGAAAAAGTTTGGGGACCCCTGCATTAGATGATGCAGGACGCTAGGTAGGTGTTTTCAACGGCGATTCAAAATCCAAACAATGCTGGAAACGGCTCGGCGTAACCTTTCTGTGCATGATGTGAAATGTAATCCAAATAAAAGAGGAAAAGGCAAGAAAACATCCTCCGGGTATTATTCGGTGTGCCATTATTCTTTTACGGTGAAATTTCACTTCTTCTGCACTAGGTGCCACCCATTTTTTTCATCTTCTGCTTCCAAGTTTCAGCATGAATTGACATTTTTGTGAAAATCTTTTTTATACTTAATATAAAAAACACTATGTATTGAAACCGCGTAGTGGTGAAGGATCACAGTATATATCTTATATTATCTATTTTTCCTCCATTTTTTTTAAATCAGGTCTAATAAATATCTGCGAAAATGAGTGCATGCGCGCTGTGTTTTAAGAATTCAATGATGATAAAAAAATAGATGAATCATCGATTCATTGTGGATTTTTACGTGGCAGCTCTGTCTTCAAAAGACAATCACATTGTTGTTATCTCTTTGTGCGTGTCCTACAGCAACAGAATGGGGTGAACAACAACAACATCGGCGGTGGTACCAACGCAGGCAAAAAGCCGACGTCGTCTCGCCGGGAGAGGGATAAGAAGCGGGAGCGACCTGACAGGAAGTCTGAAAGCAGCCACCACAATGGTGGTGGCACAGGCGAGAGCAAAGAGAACCGCCAGACGTCCACTCAGCCACAAGATAGCGACGATACCGAGTCGGTACGGGATGCCAAGAGCGGCAGCCCCAAGAAGAGAGGAGGTGAGAAAAATACCAACTGGTCTTGGACAGTTAGGAATGCTGCATGGGATAAGCGTATAGTCGTAGTTTGAGATCTGTTTAGAGCATGTTTTCTCTGCTTTTTGTCAAATTTCATCATTTGGACTTGAGGCTTTTGACTTAAACTGGTCTTGGACTCTTGCTTGTCCCACAAAAATTAAATTTCTCAAATGTCAAGACCTGAATCATCAGGTCTTTGTGCATCTTAAAGCCAAAGAAAAACAGCTAAATTGATTATTGAAATTGAAAGTTAGTTTAGGGAATATAAACGTAATATAAATCATTTTTATGAATAAAATCAATTTGACTAAATAGCTCATTTGGCAATACAACAATTTAGCGATTAATTCAATCAAAAACACATTTTGAAGGAATAAATGAAATGATGACCTTAAAAAAGATATTAAAATAATGCACACGGTTGAAGAATTTTAGAAAGCACTTTTTAAATGAAAATATCTTCACTGCTGAATTTGAGCATTTTAAATGTAATAAAATTGATCAAAAATAATTAAACCCAGCAACTTAAATTTTAGAAATTTGTAATCACATAGAATGAATAAAAATGTATTTAATTATATTTTAAAAGCCCTGAGCTACTGCACCTGTCAACTCCACATTTTATTTACTTACTACTTCCTCTACCCGTATTGCTATAATTGAACAAATCCTAGTATTTAATTGGCTCCCATTGATGGCGATAGACCTTTAATCCGTTTCAAATAGGAGGGCTGAAAGTGAACCATCCCTCTCGCTGCCGCTTAAAATGGATTGCGCGTGAATTAGTGGGAAACCCTTTTAAATTCACAGTATGAGGATAAAAACAGGCACATGATTGAATTATAGCAAAAGAGTGAAATAATTTTACAGTAATATCCTACCCAACTTTCATGCCATTTGCTAAATTAGCATAACGAGTGTCAAATTCTTGAAAAGTGTGTCACAAAGAGTAGACAAAGCACTTGATTGCCACTCCTTCCACGAGGAATCCCAAACATGTCAAGCTTTTGTGAAATGCGGCTGCCGCAGTGGCAGTTTCATGGGCGCAAGATGGCCGAAAGGTGTCAGCCGTGTGTGTTGCTGTGCAACCATCGCTAGGTAACAAACGTAAGTGGGTGTCCCTGCCGCTGGAAGACGCCGCCCGGGACGACGGCGATGCCAGTGGGATGCCCGGCGGGGCCTCAGAGCCCTCCCGTGCAGAACCCGGCGGTGACTTACCCGATCCGACGCCGCCCCCTCATGCGCTGCATGTCAACAACAACACCGCCCGGAGTAAGTTGGCTTTCTCACGTCCAAAGTTGGGTCAAATTCATCTTGTCCCCTTATTAGCATCATGAGATGACTCTTAATTCTGAGAATGCATCCCACACATGGAATTACGACAGTAATGAAACCTAGCCCGTATTTTGGGGTGCTCAAAAATGTCAAAAAATCAGGGTAAGTAAAAAATGTACAGTTCCACCAAAATCAGACAAAAGATAGTATTTCCATTCATTTCAATGGAAATTTTCTGTCTGTCTTAAACCCCCCACCTCCTACACTCTTTCCGTCTTTCCTTCCCTTCCTCCATTCTATTTTTCCTTCCTTCACTCTTTCCTTCCTTCCCTCTTATCCTGGAACAGCCAGGTAGCGGACCAAATACGGTCCCAAATAAAGAGCCTGTGATACTAAATCAACAAGAAATGATCCATAGTCTACAGGAAACTACCAAAAATCTAGTGGGTGTGACTGAGAGCTGCCTCAAAGTTAGGATCAGTGAGCTAAAATGCATCCAGGAATTGAGCAGAATCTACCAGATCAGATTAAAAATTGCCCAAAAGCAGCAGGATGTGGAATTAAGTACCCTGAAACCAACTACAGTGGTACCTCGACATACAAGCAATTTGAGATACGAGTAAAATTTTGAACAAATATAGAAATTTTGGGCAAATAGAGCCAACACGGCCGGGAGAAGAAAGGTATCAAAATTTAAAACAAAATTTGAATTAAGTTTAGTGTAAGGTCAGATTAAATTTATTTTTGAGTGTGTCTGTATCGTAATCCAAGTTCATTTAAATTTGTTTATGTTATGTTACGAGCACGTTGCTGTGCAAAAAGCCCCCCCCCCTCTCTGTCTCTCTCCCATCCGCGAAATCCGTCTAATTTTAATAATATTAAACACATTTTAGTAGTCTTAAACCACTAGTTATTTGTTACTTTGTTAATAGATGGCAAATTAGAACAAATAAAAATGTTTTTCCAATTTCAATATACTGTTTTTGGTGTTTTTTCAGAGGGTTGGAAAAAATTAATTTGTTTTTAGTTCATTTCTATGGGAAACGTTCGTTTGAGTTACGAGAAAATCGACATACGAGCTCAGTCCCGGAACGCATTAAGCTCGTATCTCGAGGTACCACTATACAGTCATACCTTGAGATACGAGCTTAATGCGTTCCGGGACCGAGCTCGTATGTCGATCTACTCGTATCTCAAATCAACATTTCCCATAGGATGAACTAAATACAAATTAATTCGTTCCCACCCTCTGAAAAAAACACACCAAAAAAACAGGATATTACAATGGAAAAACATTTTTTATTGGTTGTAATTCACCACCTACTAACAGAGTTAACAAATAACTAGTGGTTATGATGTTTAAAACTAAAATGAGACATTATTCAGTGCAACGCGGAGTTTGCAGATGGGAGAGAGACTTGACGGATACGCTCGTGACATAACATAAACTTTAACTTAAATTAACTTAGATTCCTTGACACAAACACTTTACAGCAAATTTAAACCTTGTGCAATAACCAAGGCAAATAGGTTAATGTACTTCTCCATACGTATTGGTGAGCCAGCTCAGTCACGCGTACACTACTCTTTTTTTAAATTATTACTTTGTGCTTAATATCGATTGTCATCATACGCCTTTTTTTCCCCCACTACCCTTCATTGCACCGGCATGCTTTGGACCCATTGTGTTCCCCTTAATTCTGCACTGACTAACGCAAAAAACAACCCGGAAAAAATGCAACGCTCCACCCAGTGTGCTCCTAGAGATCTTTGCACGAGGGAGATGCGGCGAGAAAGTGAAATCATAAGCAGCATCTCGTGGCCTGGCCACCTGGCTGTCTCGTATGCTCGTATCTCAAAATTTGTCTCGTAGCTCAAAGCAAATTCGTATCTCAAATTCCTCGTATGTTGGGGCACTCGTATGTCAAGGTATTCCTGTAATTCAACACACCTCTGCTTTTGTAGTACACCAATCTGTATGAAAGAATTACTGTTTCGCATTTTGTAGTTTTGCCTAAAATCTGTTTATGTATGGAAAATGTATACCGTATTTTATCGCATATAAGACGCACCCTTAAAATGGTTGAATTTGACAATTTCTCGCGTATAAGCCGCTGATTCACAATTTTCACCTCCATATTCATGGTTTTAATAGGGAGTACAAATGTGTTACTTTGAAGGGAAAATCTTAAGAAAAATCATTGCACGTGGTATTTCTGAGATACTGTATGAATCAAAAGCACATTATTAGGGTCAATATCATAAGGATGAATCAAAAGCACATTATTACAGTCAATATCATAAGGAACTTAATGTGTCTGTCTTTGTAAATGCAAAATATCAAATTATTCAATTTTGAAAAGAGAAATGTCTATCTTATGAGAACAAGATACTTTTAAATGACAGAAATTACAATTTTTCTTACCAGAAGTTTAAGATGTCGCGGCCAAGTTTCTTCTAATGTCGAAATATCTCGATTTTTTTTTTTCCGATTGTTCGTATTACTGCAACAGATGTCACTTTCGAATAGGACATAAAAGGAAAAAAAATCTAAGCAGAATTTTGTTTTATTTCATAATCACAAATGCACAATCCTTTCCTTTGTGTTCCGAAAGGGTGTTACCTGCACGTAGACAAATTCATAAAGGAATTAACGTAAGCGCAACAGAAGTGTGTCCGTAGTGGCATAGTGTTCACCAAGTCCCTGTGTGCAATAATAGCATGGGATACACATTACGCAGGTATCAAGGCTGATATTTTAACGATTGACCGCAAGACCTTTGATCAGCCTTAACAACTATTGGGATGTGCTGAAATGGTAAACAATAGAACACATGTATCGAGACTACTCGCGTCTGGCCAGTCAGAGCAGGTTCAACTACGGGAAGATGGTGACGCCCTGAGCAAGCAGTTTTTTCACGTTTTATGCAAGATACTTTTTTTCTTGAATTTCATCCATAGACGTCAAAATAAATTTAGTTTTGCGTTTTATCTGTTTATCTTTTCTCTATTTTGAAATAAATGGCCATTTCGGCCGCATTGTCTTATGTTATGGCATTTCGTCTTTGTCACCTTGCATTTTTGTGCATGTCGTCTTTTTATGTGCACATAAGCCGTACCCTCGATTCAGTCATCATTTTTTGAGCAACAAATACGGCTTATATGCGAGTAAATACGGTATCTATATATATTTTCCACAAGATTGCGAGACCAAAGCTTCTAATTTTCCCTAAGTTTGTTTTATTAACAAAACGTGGCAATGCTCTAAAAAAACTTTTGGGGGCCCTTGCCCAAAGAAATGATTGAAATTCAGTTGGTTTTCTCGAATGAACACATCATGGATGCGCCGGGATCGAAATAAAGCCATTGCACTTGAACTGCTGTTTGTTTACTTGCCAGGTTGGCGTAGGGACTTGGGAGACGACCCGAGGATCGAAAGCAGTGGCCGTGGGGGTGTTCGAGGTCGAGGCAAAGGACGTGGACGTGGTAGAGGGCGTGGCAGAGGTGCGTTGTCCGTAGCAATAAGGAACATGGCAGTTGCTTTCCATCTTGCCTATTTAGTTTCATTTTTGTTTTTATAGATTACTTTTTTTAATTTGGTGTTCTTAGCTATCCATGAATTCTTTGCTGGATTCCACATATTTCTTGTTCCACCTTGTTTTATTTGTATTGTTTCTTTTTATTTAGTCCTGGTTTTGTCTCCATCTCTTCTTTTATTTTCTTTCTCCCTTTTTTATTCCTAATTGTAGAAATTTTCTTTGTATTCCTTTGAAAGTGTTGGGATTTCTTCTTACTTTTTTCCTGCTGTTATTTTCCTTCTCACCTTAATTTTTTTCTTTACTTGCTGTGCTCCCTCCCCCCGCCTCCTTTCATTTTTCTTTTGGAGATTTTTCTACTTAACAAAACGAGTACAATTGATCGGTATTTGACAAATGGCCAACTTTGGCCGCCATTGTCGCTACCCTGCTTTTTGTTCCCAGGTCGCTTTGAGTATTCACAGGGTTACCGTGATGGGACGGATGGTGGCAGCGTGGAGTTTGGAAGCGGTATGGTTTACTACTACGACGACGGAAATAAAATGCAGATGTACACTGTGGATGAGAAGCTTCTTAAGGAGTACATCAAACGACAAATGTGAGCACAGCCACTCTGTCTACATTAACATCACACCAGTTTGATAACATGGACATGGAGGATTCATTCAAATGAAAAAGAGAAAAAAAATGTTTTTGTGCTTGTCAGTTGTAGGAGTTGAGTTTTTCTGGTATTTTATTTTTCATTTTTGTACTTTTCCACTGTTTATTATTTTTTTTTTTTTGTATTTTACACCATTTCTACCTATATTGTTTTTTTAAAAATTTATTTCCTTTAGTCGTTTTCAATTTCCTTTATATTACTCTAGTTTCGTGTTTACATTCTGTATCGCTCCACCTTTTTTTCCTTTTTCCTCAACGTATTTCTAGTTTCTTTTTTTCCTTTTGGATTATTTAGTTTCTTTTTTTCTAAAATTGATTATATACACTCATATTTTCGTTGACCTTGTTTATGCCTCCATAATGTATCTTTATTCACCATTTATTTTTTTCATATTTTAGTTTGAATTTTCAGTTTTCTTTTTTTCTGTGCTGTGATAATATTTTCCCTTTTTCAGGTCCTATCATAATAATTTGGTACCCTTTTGATTGGTCAAATATGGTGTTCAGATTGAAAAGTCCTCTGCATAAAATGTTGACAGGAACGCAGTTATCTAGCTCAGCATGGCAGTGACGTTTGGTGCGTTGTATGTTTTCAGCGAGTACTATTTTAGCTTGCACAACCTGGAGCGAGACTTTTTCCTGAGGAGAAAGATGGACGCTCAGGGGTTCCTGCCGATCTCGCTAATCGCCAGCTTCCATCGTGTGCAGGCGCTCACCACCGATGTAGGCCTCATCGTGGAGGTATTACAACATCGTCAGTCTCTGTCATGGTGGCTGCCAGCCTCACATGGGCACCCCTTCCTCCCTTCATCCCCTCTGGCAGGCCCTGAAAAACAGCAAAGAAGTGGAGCTGCTGGACAACGACAAGGTGCGCTGCAAAGTGGAGCCTGAGCGTTGGCCCATCCCGACGCTCCCAGCACTCACGCCACCCCTAGCCAGTTCGCCCAGAACCGACTTCTCGCAGCTGGTCCACTGTCCTGAGTTCATCCCCCGACAGAGCGTGACTCTCGCCCAGGCTGGTCAGTGATGCACAGTTCTGGTTTCGCTTTGGAAACCTGTCATGATTGTGTTATTTCCCCCGTGGCATTTTTTTCCTCATGCATTTTTATATCTCATTTTTTCCCCTTAGCCTCTCCTTTTTCATTTTACATCCTTGTTTTCTGTTCTCTTTATCTTTTTAAATTTTTTTCCATGGTTTAGTTTTTTATTTTTCAGTTCTATACTTAAATTAGAATTTTTGACAATGACTTCCGTCCGATGCACGACTATAGGAAAGACAAGTAATTTCAATTATTTCTCGGAAATAAATGTCTTTACGTGAGACATTTAAAAAGAATGCATAAAACGATGTTGTGTTCTCTCTGCAAAAATATCTAACAAATGTAAATCAAGTGCAAAACTGTCTTAGAAAATATCTAACTCTCACCCCTTATTTGTGCTGTCAACCCCCAAATACAAAAAAAAACCACATTCCCCTGTTTCTATTAAATATCTGTCTGAAACAACAACATAAAAAACAAAAAAACACAGAGGTTGAAATATGGACTTTATTCAAAATTGGTGATCAGCCGATAAACCCCCCAAAAAGTAATTTTGATCAGGCATCTATACGGGCAACTGCAGCCGCTTTGATTGACCAAAAGACCCCGGAATGAGACAGTCTGCAACACTAAGCTGCGAGACACTCAGTTTGAAACACATGGTAAGATTTTTTTCTTGCAAAATAGTATACAATGTTGATTTATTTTATTAAGGTCTTTAATGAGAGGGCGGCCCAGTGTAGCGAGTTGTTAGCACGTCGGCCTCACAGCTCTGGGGACCTGGGTTCAAATCCAGGTCACGTCCACCTGTGTGGAGTTTGCATGTTCTCCTGCGTAGGTTTCCTCCGGGTACTCCGGTTTCCTCCCACATTTAAAAAAAAACATGCATGGTAGGCTGATTGGACTAAATTGCCCCTACGTATAGGTGTGAGTGTGCATGGTTGTTCGTCTTGTGCCCTGCGATCGGCTGGCCACCGAATTCAGGGTGTCCCCCGCCTCTGGCCCGGAGACAGCTGGGATTGGTTCCACCACCCCCCGTGACCCTAATAAGCATAAAGCAGTTCAGAAAAATAGATGAGATGAGTTGAGAGGTCTTTAATGAGTTATTGCTCAGCGGCAACCAGAGCGAGACAAAGTATATTCTTCCAAAAAGTTCCACAGAGCGGCTGGTGTGTTAGTGCCAATTAATAAGCTTAATATACGCCCACTTTCGGCAAGTCTTGGATCTAAGTTGTTTCGCTTCCAATGAGAGAGTCACTTGACAGATGCGCCCATAACGTAACAAACTAGTTATGTTCCCATAACTAGTGTTTATGATGTTTAATTATAAAATGAGGCATTATTTTATCCAACGGGGAGTTTGTTGATGGGGGATGGAAAGAGACAGAGTGTCACTTGACGGATGCGCTCGTAACGTAACATAAACTTTAAGTTTAACTTAAATGAACTTGGATTCCGATACACAAAAAAAGTTTTAATCTTAGGTTACACTAAATTTAATAAACCTTCTTGTGCAATAACCAAGGAAAAGAGCTTCATGTATTCCACCGCGACTTTTGGGGCGAACTTCCTGCTTCTCCATACGTATTGACGAGCCAGCTCAGTCGCCCGTACACTTCTCAGGTTTTCAGATTATTTCGTGTTTAATATCGATTGTCATCATACGCCTTTCTTCGCACTACCCTTCATTGCACCGGCTTGCTTTGTATCCATTGTGTTTCCCTTAATTCTGCACTGACTAATGCAAAAAAATAATAAAAAGCGGAGAAGAAGCAGCGCTCCGCCCATTGCTCGTAGTGATCTTTGCACGAGGGAGATGCGGCGAGAGAGACAGCGCGGTGAAATCATAAAGCAGCCTCTCGCATTGGCCACCTGGCTGTATGCTCGTATATCAAAATTTGTCTCGTGTCTATAGATAAATATTTGCTCGGAATTGTACTCGTAGCTCAAATTCATCGTATGTCGGGGCTCTTGTATGTCGAGGTATTACTGTACATGCTTTACATGCTTTTTGTGCCAAGTACACAAGTGTAATTGATAGGTTTATTAATAGATATACTTTAATAAAAACAGAGAGACATTGTTGACATTCCAGCGTTAAAACTTGCAAGTGAGAATCAGTCCTGGCTCATCCTCGCCACCACGCATAATAAAAACACTTAAGGTAATCTGATTCAAACAATTGCATAAGCAAACCTAATAACACAATTAAGGTCAAAAAACAGCTGCCACAACAATTGCATATCAGGTCGGAAACCAAAAACACCTGCGTAAGAATTTTCACAAGTAAGCATACAAGGTGACCCGAGCGGATCGGAAACCAAAACAACTGTGTAAGAATTTGCACAAGTAAGCATAATAATTTTCATACAAGGTGACCCGAGCGACAGTATTTTTAAACAATATGCGAGTATTTTCGGAAGTTGATTCGATTATTGCCATCTGCCGGAATCCAAGTCAAAGCAATTTAAGAGTCCTTCACAGATCCTCATTGCGAACTCAGATCAACAGTCCTCGGCCCGGAACATGGTGACCTGTCCGGTCAATAGTCCTGAAAACAATTAAATGTCCTCGAAGCCAGCTGTGGGGGGGAAGTGTCCTTGTTATATCGAGCTTTCCTCTTCGTAAGAATGATATAATAATATGCACATATTTCACAATATACACATATATAATAATATCCCAGAATAACCCCAACAGTAATCATCAAAAAGTGTATATTTAGTGAATATTACAACTATAAACATACCAAGAGACTGTAATGTATTAATATATATATATATATATATATATATATATATATATATATATATATATATATATATATATACATACACACACACCGTATTTTCACAACTATTCGGCGCATCGTATTTTAAGCCGCAGTGTCAGTAACGTGTGCCATTTCTGTATTTTAGACACACAAATCACGCACCGTTTCATTAGACGCATATATATTATATATGGATGAACATCGAAACGCAATAGCGCTGGCTACCGGAAGCAGCCTATTTCCGGGTTCCGGTGCGCAGTGACTGCTGGGAAATATAGTTCTTGCACGCTACACCCACACGCTAAAAACGCGTTTTAAAAAGGCAACGGAAGCAAAACTGAGTTCGGTTGTACTTTATTTAGACATTTTACAACTCACTCACGTCATCATCACCCACAAATCCCTCAAAGTCCTCCTTTTCTGTGTCCGAATTAAACAATTGCCCAAACGAGCCTTCCAAAAAGCCGGGTCCCCTCTCTTCGTTCTCAGAGTCACTGTCATTTCCATGTGGCTCCTTAGAAATGATGCCGGCTTTGGCAAAAGCTCGAACAACCGTGCAAGCAGACACGTTCGCCCAGGCGGCCACAATCCATTCACAAATCGTAGCGTAAGAAGCCCGGCGCTGCCTGCCACTTTTCGTGAAGCCAGGCATGGCATATATATATATATTATTTATGGGTGATTATCGAACCGTAATAGCGCTGTCTACAAAAGCAGCCACAGACGCTATTTCCGGTGCGCAGTGACTGCTGGGATAAATAGTCCTTTTGTCAATACACCTAGGTTGACGGCTGTGATAACTTGCACTAATAGTATCAATATACTACAACGGCGAACACACTAATTTGGTGCTACATGTACCAAATGCACGCTACACCCGCACGCTAAAAACACGTTTTTAAAAAGGCAACGGAAGCAAGACTGAGTTCGGTTGTACTTTATTTAGCCATTTTACAATGTACTCACGTCATCATCAGCCACAAAACCATCAAAGTCCTCATTTTCTGTGTCCGAATTGAACAATTGTCCATCCAAAACGCTGAGTTTAATACGTTCGTCCAGGCGGCCACAATTCATTCGCAAATGGTAGCTAGCTAGTAGCTAGCGTAACTATTCCAAGGCTGTCTTCCATGGTTCGCAACTGTGTTGATGCCAATCGCCAGGCCACAATCCGTTCACAAATAGTAGCGAGCTAGTAGCTAGCGTAACTAGTATTCCAAGGCTGTCTTCCAATCTTCCAGTCTTCACAATCCATTGGGTGTATTGACAAAAAAAACTACATATCCCAGCAGTCACTGCGCAGTACTTTATCTACGGGAAAATAGTAGAGTCGGGGGCTGCTTGCCATAGTTGTCCTATCGACGGATTTATTTTATTTTATCGTGATAACAATTTTAGTATTGGTCCATCTATAAAGCGCACTGGATTATAAGGCGCCCTGTCTATTTTGGAGAACATTTCAGACTTTTATGTGCGCCTTATAGTCGTGAAAATACGGTGTGTATATATATATATATATATATATATATATATATATATATATATATAAACTTAAATGCTGTACTCACAGTGAAAATAGTCCCACATGATATAGTAAAAAAAATCAGGTTAATGTTTGTAATAAAAAAAAACAGGTTGACGATTGTATAATCTAAAGTAAAGGGCAGCCCCCTTTTGGCGGGGTACAGCGTCGCGTTCGGGATGAAGCATTTATAAAACCACTCATTATGGAGAGCTTTTGTCATCCAAGCTTTTCTGTTGCTCATCCAGTACACAGAGACCAATGTTTTGTTCTTGTTTTTCAAAGCGTGGGGACGGTTAATCTTGTAATTTAAGGCTGGCTTTACCATGAAGCTAGCGGCATTTCCACACAAGATAAGTGTCAGGCGATGCTTGTGAACTTTGTAACTTGGCGCTTTAAGTTCATTCTTGAATAAAAATGTGTGGGAAGGCATCCGCTTCCAGAAAAGGAGAGTCTTGTCCATGTTAAAAACTTGCTCCGGAAGATAGCCTTTCTCGTTAATTTCTTCCTCTCAAACTTTCTTTCTAACATTTGGCACTGTTATTTCTATTCTGTGAAAAAAAAATTTCTTAGATACTTGAACCAGCACTTTGAACTAAAACCAGTTTACAGTTTGAATTATTTAATTTCATGAGTGGTAGTTTGCTTGATTTTCTTACGATCAGTGCATATGTTCATCGGTGATACTTGATGTCAAGATATTTTAGATTACAGTTTTTACTTAAATAATTTTCAGGTTACTGTTTGATTTGTTTATTTTGGGGGGGAAATGTAAAAAAACTTGAAATTGTAAAATCAGCCCTTTTCAAACAGTGGGTTATAATCCGTTCAACATGCTTTTTTTAATATCCACTACAATTAGTGGCACTCCCATCGGTATCGTGAAGGCCTTTTTTGCACCAAGCATTTTTTTAAATTGGCTTTCATAACCAAATTGGTTTGAGAAAAAAATATATTTCCTCTTTAGATATCGGCAATCGGCCCCCAAAAAATTTAATGCCGGTATCGGCCTTTAAAAATCCTATATCGGTCATCCTCTAATGCAAATATGCGTCCCATTGGCATTAATGAGCCGTCGTTTTCTCGTGTTACAAGTCTTTGAACTTGAATGCAAATGCTATGCTATTTTCCTCTGATTATCATGAACACAGTCACATGATTGTTTTTTTATGGACCGGATCCTCAACACACTGCCACCCAGCCTATGTTTCACGTACAACAGAGAATGTGTGCTCATTCAGCTTATCAAAGTGTAGCGTAGTGCTTTGTTTCCCAACAACTGTCCCGCGGCACACCGGTGCGCCATGGGAAATTATCTGCCAAGAAGTTTTACATTGTAATATTCCTAGCAAAAATATATATGAGAAAAAATGGATTACGAGATAAATGTTTAAATGTGATGAACAATAAGTCCATATTGAAATATTACAAGATTCTAATCGTAACATTACAAGATTAAAGTTGTTTTGTTGCTTATTTTTAATGTAAAGTGAACCGGAAGTTATTTGGCAATGTAAGGTCGGCGTGATATTGAAATACTTTTTGTCTATTTGTTTGATTCCTTTTGATGAATATATTGTAAGTATAGAGGACAGAGTTTTTATATGATTTTCAGATGATGGTGCGGCTTTTTTTTCCCAATGCATGAAGCGTGCAGCAGCTCAAAACCAGTTGGAAAACACTCGCGTAGTGTGTAGTGCTCAAACACCTTTTTCTTAAGTCTTTATAAATTGATCTTTTTTTTTTTTATTGTAGATGATTAAAAATGTTTTGTTTTTTGGGTTGTTGTTTTTGCCAAAAATGATACGTCTAAATACCAATTATTAGATTAATAATTCCCCCCCCCAAAAAAAATGTGGAATCATTTGTATTTGGGGACTGAACAGTAGGGAGAGGAAGAAACATTTTCTTTTAACATTTTGGTAATTAATCCTCTGGATGTGTCCTGTGGGCATATAATGATTCAATCCTCACCACTTCATGATTACGTCACCATGCTTGCAGTATAACCTCGTTTGAAATTGTGAAAATGGAGCTTCACTCTTCTTGTCTTTACCTATAGTCAATATGCCAAGTAAAACGGGCGATGGCCCCATTTAAGCTTTTTTGCCCTCATGAATAAGCATGAAAAACCCACTTGGATCTTGCGTTTGTGTCCATATTTTCGTAATTACTTGTCCTTCTTCCAATACGAAAACACAGTTGAGAACTACCGTATTTACTCGCATATAAGCCGCTTTTGTTGGCCAAAAAAATGATGACTCAATCGAGAATACGGCTTATATGCGCATAAAAACACGACCTGCACGAAACTAAGTTGACGTCGCCATGGCACGATGACGTCACGACAAAATGGCGTTGCGACGTCATGACGCAAGTGAATGCAGGCGATATTTATTTCAAAATAGAGAAAAGATAAACAAATAAAACGCTAAAACAAATTAATTTTGACGTCTATGAATGAAATTCAAGATATAAAACGTATGTATCATGCATAAAACGTGAAAAAACTCACGTTGCTGTCACTGCTCGCATCTTACCTAGGTCCTGGGGAGCCATCTTAGCTAGGGTGGTGCCGTCTAAACCTAGTTAAACGTGCTCTGACTGGCCAGACGCGAGTAGCCTTGATTTTGAAACAAAACAAAACTGCATTTTGATTCGTTTTTGTTGTATTTCTTGATCAAAAGTGACAACTCTTAGAGTAATATGAACCATCGAAAGAATTGAGATATTTTGACATTAGAAGCAATATGGCTGCCACAACATCTTAAACTTCTGGTAAGAAAATTGTAATTTCTTTAATTAGAAAGCATCAGGTTTTCATCAAGATAGACATTTCTTTTTTCAAATTGAATAATTTGATACCTTGCATTCACAAAGATAGGCACATTACATTTCTTATTATATTGACCCAAATAATGTGCTTTTGATTCATACAGTATCTTAGAAATACCACTTGTGATAATTTTTCTTAAGATTTTCCCTTCAAAGTAAAACATTTGTACTCCCTATTAAAACCATAAATATGGAGGTGAAAATTGAGAATCAGGGGGGCGGCTTATACGTGAGAAATTGTAAAATTCAAAAATTTCAAGGCAGATACACACGGGCGGCTTATATGCGAGTAAATAAGGTAAATTTGACATTATTACAACAACTTGCTGAAAAGAATCACACATGCATCATCTTCACCACTGTTGTTCTACTCAAAAGAATGTTTTTGACCATATTTTGAATGTAGGCCAAAGACCCCAATTGAATTTTCAAATATAAAACTATTCAGCCTCGTTTTTTTTCCTATTGAATTTTCATATTTACAAGTTGAATTAATATTATCAAGCTTCAAAGTAATTTGTTGAGTATGTTTGTGAATAGGACATCAATCTTACAAATCTTGCCAAAGAAATGTAGGATTCTTTGTGGTCCCAAAATCATATATTCAACAAATGGTTTGTTTTTTTGTTTCCTCAAAAAGATGAAAAAATAATTAGGCAAATATTTTAAGGGGGCGATGACTTGGTCATAGTGAAGAAACTAAACCAGACCATTGTAAACAAGTCTTTCTTTGAAATATACAGAAAACATTATATTCATGCAAAATCTGAAAAAAAAATGGTTTAAAAAACACAGGCCAACATATTAAAACCCTTTCAGGGACAGTGATCACTGCAGTGGACATAAATTCAAGCATTATTACCATAACTCATTCATTCACAGCCCAGCACACAGTTTGTGTTGTAGAAGTTAGTAAAATTTACATTGAAAACATCTATTGGCACCTGTTCAAACCTTTTTAACTGTAAGGGGTTTGAAGAAATTATTCTTTCACTTCCAGCCCCTCCTAGTAATGATCGATTTTGACATTGTTAGGTTCACCAATAGGCATTCCCGAATGCACACACATTTCCCCATCAATGATTTAAATTAAGTAAGGTTACAAGATAAATAAATAAAAAAGTTAAATACAAATAAGGGGAAAAACATATCTTCTCTTTTTAAATCTATTTTTAAATTCCTATTGATCTTTCAAAAACAAGTGGAAAATACAGTTCGTATTCCCTGATTTTTGTATAATAAATAGTACATATGAGCTACATGCATGATTAATTGCAAAATCAGTCAGTAATTAGTTTACTATCAAAATCATTTGGCATCATAATCAATTGTAGTAAATGAGTTAATAGTAAATGTTCTATATTTATTTTAAACTTGATATTTTTAAGCTTTGCTTTCATTTTTAATATTTTTTTAATAATAACATTTTATTCCCTGATACCCATTGTATGTACAATAGTCAATGGGATTTATATATGAACTGATTAGTCGAATAATCACAAAACCAATCAGTGATTAGTTGACGATCAAAACATTTGCCTGTTAATAGTTACACTAGTTAATAGTTGCCTGTACGCATTTGTGTTCATAGCTTCATTGGCAGGGAAAGAGATCCTGACTCAGCCCCCGGAGCTCGAAGACGCCGCAGAGAAGTCCCAAGCTAGCAGACAAGAGGTGCCCCCCCCTCTGGATGCCCCCAAAGATGTCCCTGACGCCTGGATCCAGGTGGAGAAGCGTCACCGACACACGGCTGGTAAAATCAAGGTATCCAAAACTGTTATATGTTTATTTTCCCAACCTTTTTGCAGCGTTGGCTGTAGAATTTGAACTATGTGAACGTTAGGATTGACACAAAGGATTATTTTTGATACCAATCTAAGTTTTTTTGCAAAGATTCGACGAATCGGCTAATTTAGGGAATCATCGTATATATCGTTGATAATATTTAGCAACTGTATGCTGTGAAAAGTTGTAATAGAAATATTGTAGAAATATAAGTAATAGGCTTGTCTGTAACTATTTAAAAATACTCAAAACTGAGGGGATAAGCCAGATATAGACCATCACTTTAATTACATTAATATTAACATTTTATGTAACAAATCACCTGATAATTTAACAGTAATCCACAAAATGAGTATCACAATTTTCTATCTCCTAGTATAAAAATATTTATTTTGACTAGCTTTAGCCAAAAATTATTTGGGGGGAAAAAAAACTGTTAGGTCTGTAAAACAACTTCAGGAACAGGCACAGAAAGAGTGAGACAAATTTAAAAGAAATAAGTTTATTACCAGACTGCAGGATGGGGAGAGAGCTCCAACAGCTGTGTAGGCACAGTTTGTTGTCCTTGCAACTCTCTCCGAATGAACAGTGGGTGAGTCTTTATATAGGCAGACAACAGAGCAGTCTCTATGACAACGACCAAACTTTGGGCAAAGTCAGATTAATCAGTGTCAATTCTCCATGACAACGACCAAACTTTGGGCAAAGTCTGATTAATCAGTGTCAAGTCTCTATGACAACGATGTTTCTATACAGTGGTACCTCGAGATACGAGCTTAATCCGTTCCGGAACTGAGCTCGTATGACGAGATTCTCGTAACTCGAGCGGACGTTTTCCATTGAAATGAATGGAAAACAAATTAATTCGTTCCAGCCCTCTGAAAAAACACCAAAAACAGGATATTGGATTGGAAAAAATGTTTTATTTCTTCTAATTCGCCATCTATTAACAAAGTAACACATAACTAGTGGTTTAATAGTAATAAAATCTGTTTAATCTAACTAAAATTGGGCAGATTTCGCCGACGGGAGACAGAGACGTTTGGGGGCGTGGGGGGGTGGGGTTCGATTTGTTTCCACGACAACGCACTCGTAAACGGAACAAACAAATTTAAATTAACTTGGATTAATATATACAGACACTCAAACATACGTTTAATGTAACTACACAAAACTGAATTCTAATTTTGTTGTAATCTTTTGTTACCTTCGTTTTTCGGGTTGGCGGTTTGTCACGCCTCCGCCCTCACGTTCGCTATCGATGGACTGTTTACTGTTGTATTGCCTTCAAAATATTCCCAAAATGATGCACACAAATGTCCTCACAATAGGATAAAGCACGACCACTTGCCAACGAGAAATAGTCTTTAAGGAACGATCGCGGTACCTTTCCTCAGAAAGAATAACAGGAAATGACCTAGCTGAGCTTCCCACGCATTGATTGTGGGTAATGAAGTTTTATTCTGAGAAAGGTATGGGTGTTGTGTGCAGGAGTATACTTCATTACCCAGAAAACCTTCTTTTTGCATGCGCGTTGTGCGTTTCCTGGTCCGAGGAGGAACTCGTTTGAATTATTCGTTCCGTGCTCGTAAATATTGTTATACACGAAAGATATGCAAAAAAGACCTGGCTTGGTCGCATCACGAAATTTTGACCGCATAACGGGCGAATTATTCGATCGAAATTTCCCCCGTAAGACGAGCATTTTGTATGACGAGCGGTCGTATGACGAGGTACCACTGTACAGTGGTACCTCGAGATACGAGCTTAATCCGTTCCGGGACTGAGCTCGTATGACAAGATTCTCGTAACTCGAGGTAAAGTTTCCCATTGAAATGAATGGGAAACAAATTAATTCGTTCCAACTCTCTGAAAAAAACACCAAAAACAGGATATTGGATTGAAAAAAATGTTTTATTTCTTATAATTCGCCATATATTGACAAAGTAATAAATAACGAGTGGTTTAATAGAAATAAAGTGTTTAATCTAACTAAAATTGGGCGGATTTCGCCGAGGGGAGAGAGAGACGCACAAAAGGGGCGGGGGGCTTCGGTTTGTTTTCCACACGACGCACTCGTAAACAGAACAAACACTCCACCCTCACGTTCGCTATCGATGGGCTGTTTGCTGTCGTACTATTCCCTTCAAAATATTCCGAAAATGATGCACACAAATGTCCTCACAATCGGAGAACGCACGACCACTTGCCAACGAGCAGCAGTCTTATCAGCGATCGCACCGCTGCTCATGGGAGCTTCGGGGGCGCTGGCTAGCGGCTCCCTTTTAGCTTGTAGCATCTGTGTTCGCACCCCCTCGAACGGCGCCTATGATAGAGTTGCTACCGGGGATGCTTTTGCGAGCACGAGTATACTTCATTACCCAGAAAGCCCTCTTTTCCCCGCGCATGCGCGTTGTGCGTTTCCTGGTCTGAATAGCTCATCCGGTGCTCGTAAATATTGTTATACACGAAAGATATGCCAAAAAAAATGCCATGGCAACCTGGCTTGGTCGCATCATGAAATTTTGACCGCATCACGGGCGAATTATTCGATCGAAATTTCCCCCGTAAGACGAGCATTCCGTATGACGAACGGTCGTATGACGAGGTACCACTGTACTTACAAAAACTGATACAATATGAACAAGCAATTGCAAAGCGATTTTGTCATCTTATCTTACAATCTTATCTTACAAAAACATAATGGCAACTTTCTAGATAATACGTGATTTGCTGGTTTGAAAATAAATGATTAACAGATGAATCTCTTTCTCCGAAAATGTCTCCAAAAACCTGCATATGTGCCACACATAATTTTAATTAATAACCTTTTTTCCCCAATGTAATACAATGTGATATATTTAATATATAGTAATATAATTATATATAATGTAATATAATTGCAGCATACAACACGAGGCATTCAGCTTTACACGTGGAAAATGCTTTAGGTGGGACCTGGTTTGCGCTGTAATATTAATCTTTGGAACCCCAAAAAATGTAAAAGGTATGTTACAAAAAAATTACATGAATAAAATGTACACCGTTATTTTAAAGCCATTAGAAAAGTAAGACGTTCTGTTGATCATTTTTCTGAAGTGTTGTGTTAATATGGTGTGATTAGTGTGTGGTCAATATTAAAGCAGTTAATTTTTAGAGTAACCTAAGTTTGTTTTATCAATGTGATGAGTGAATCGGCTCCCCTCGTCTACACCCATGCATTTCAGGACCGTGGCGATGCACCAGTCCCTCAGCAACAGGAGCGTTGCGCCCCGGAGCCTGACCAGGAGGAGCTGGACTTCATGTTCGATGAGGAGATGGACCAGATGGCGCCGCGCAAGAACCATTTCACCGACTGGTCGGATGAAGACGACTCGGACTACGAGCTGGACGACAGCGATGTGGACAAGATCCTAATCGTCACACAGACGCCGCCGTATCTGCGCAAGCATCCCAGTGGCGACCGCACGGGGCACCGCGAATCACGCGCCAAACTGACCGCTGACCTGGTAAAGGCCATCAATGATGGCCTATACTACTACGAGCAGGACCTGTGGAAGGATCAGGAGCAGGCAGACTGCACCAAGGTAATTAGTAATTCCAGAACCCCAAGACAATGTTTATTAAATCTATCTTTTATTTATATGGATATATATATATATATATATATATATATATATATATATATATATATATATATATATATATGTGTGTATATGTATATATATGTGTATATATATGTGTATATATATATGTATATATATGGATATATATATATATATATATATATATATATATATATATATATATATATATATATATATATATATATATATATATATGGATATATATATATGGATACAGACGCTCCCCTACTTACGAACATTCAACTTACGAACAACGGTACATACGAACATGTCTGCAAATTGCGTTTAAGTCCAAAAATGTTCGCAAGTCCAATTTTGTATTTCGCGTCTTTTTCGGAGTAGTACTTCTTTCCGCCGCTAATACCGACGCCTGGCGCTGTGAGAGCTCAGCTCACCCAGCATCTACCTTCTTCTTCGTTGCAATGCGGAAGTGCGTGAATGTATCTCCAGTGTGCAAAGAACCTTTTCATTTGTATCATTAAATATCTCATGCATCCAATATTGAATATGGTTGGTAAAAAGCTAAAGGCTTCTATTGAGGGAGTTGCAAGGAAGAGGCAAGCCATTTCATTTGAAACGAGTGGCAATAATAACGAAGCTTGATGCGCGTGAGAGTGGTGAGCGTTTCACGGGCATTGAATCGTTCGACCGTCAGTACCATTTATAAACAGAAAGATCGGGCAGCAGGACCCAAATATTGAACGTTGCACAAAGTTTGCAAATCAATTGAATGATGCCATACAGTGCTACCGCATCATTTATGATGAAAAAAAGAAGAAAACTGTGCAATCGTCATTAGGTCGCTTCTTTTGGCCAGTTTCTAATACATAAATCTCTCTCTCTCTCTCTACAGTACTGTACATATTCTCTCCATTTTATTAAATGTTTTTTTTTTTCAGTACAAACCAATGCGTGTTACTTATACAAGCCTTAAACATACAAATGCACTTATATAAACCTTCAATATACTTATATAGGCCTTAAACATAAATTATAATACAAAATATAGCACTGAATCAACTTACAAACAAATTCAACTTATGAACAATCGCTCGGAACCAATTGCGTTCGTAAGTAGGGGAGCGTCTGTATATATATATATATATATATATATGGATATATCCATATATATATGGATATATATATATATATATATATGGATATATCCATATATATATATATATATATATATATATATATATATATATATATATATATATATATATATATGGATATATCCATATATATATGGATATATATATAAATGGATATATATATATCAGTGGCGGGTCGTCAGGGCCTTCAAGGCCTTCTCTGCTGGCCTAAGAAATATCTGAATCATATTATATTTTGTCCATCAATACTTATTATTCCAAATGGTCTGTTAGCTTCATTTCATTGCTTTTTCCCCTGGTTGCACTGCTTCCAGATGTGTGTTTTCATATTGAAGCATTTAACCAATCACATTTCAGCCATTATTTGTTGCCAGATCAGATCTGCCTCAAAGCCTTCACAATCAGTTCTGCGGGCTCTGCTGCATTAAACTAGACTGTTGCTTTTAACCAATCAGATTTCGAGTTGGCAACCCCACAATGCTTTTTCATACGCATTAGCATTTTGCTGGCTGGGATACGGCATTGCTTTCACCAACTATGATTGGCTAGTAGGCGGGCCAAAGCCATAGTGAGGCAGCCAGAGATCGCAAACTCCACCCACAATGGCCGACAGAGGCGAAAACAAATGGATTCTGTTGCAGATTTGCTCACAAAGCTATTTTCCAGACGGACTTTTCCAGAAAAAAATGGACATCATTAAGAAAGGGCGGTCAACTCCGAAGCTAGTAAGCCTGTTACAGCCTGGAAAATGGTGTGTGCGCCACTTTCAGTGCGCTAACTTAGCTGCACAAGGATATATATTGTTGTGTTTATTTAAAGCCATTTTCAAAACGGACTATGCCGGAAATATGACAGGACAGGCTCGACTTTCATCATTAGCTTCGATGGCGATAGGAAAGAAGGAAGAAAGAAAGGAGGATGGATATTGTGTACAGTTAAAAATAATTTTTGGTGAGTATAATATGGCTATATTCCTAAATAATATTTCAATTGTGGGCCCGGTTCTGATATCTGAAAAGCTCCACTGTTTGTATTTAAGCTCCAGTGTTTGTATTTAATCCCTAAATGCTGCTAGGATGTGGATTTTATCCCAGTTTAATTTTTGCCGTTTTGCCATTGACGTCCATTGCTGTCTTTTCCCGAGGAAATCACCCCCCTGGCCTGGTTGTAATGTCTCAAAAGCTCCAGTATTTGTATTCAATCAATAAATGCTGCTAGGAAGTGGATTTTACCTAATTTTAGTGCATTTTTTGTCATTTCACGTATGGACGTATCGACGTTCATCGCTGTCTTTTTACCGGGGAAATGATACTCCGGGCCCGGTTCTGATGTCTAAAAAGCTCCAGTATTTGTATTTAATCAATAAATGCTGTTTTCGGCTGGATTTTACCCCATTTTCGGGCAATGTAACTTGGATTAATATACGTATATAGACACACTTAAACCGTGACCGGACGTTTCGTCGAAAGACGTTTGGTAGAACGGACGGGCCGTCGACCGGACGTTTGGTAGAACGGACGGGCCGTCGACCGGACGTTTGGTAGAACGGACGGGCCGTCGACCGGACGTTTGGTAGAACGGACGCGCCGTCGACCGGACGTTTGGTAGAACGGACGGGCCGTCGACCGGACGTCCGGTCGAACGGACGGGCCGTCGACCGGACGTCCGGTCGAACGGACGGGCCGTCGACCGGACGTCCGGTCGAACGGACGGGCCGTCGACCGGACGTCCGGTCGAACGGACGGGCCGTCGACCGGACGTCCGGTCGAACGGACGGGCCGTCGACCGGACGTCCGGTCGAACGGACGGGCCGTCGACCGGACGTCCGGTCGAACGGACGGGCCGTCGACCGGACGTCCGGTCGAACGGACGGGCCGTCGACCGGACGTCCGGTCGAACGGACGGGCCGTCGACCGGACGTTTGGTAGAACGGACTCTCTCTCCCATGATTATAATTTTGAGAGCAAGAGATTACCTGGTTGCTTGCTGTCTCTCTCTCATAGTTTGACAGCGAGCGAACCCGGCGACCAGACGTCCGGTCGGGCCGTCGACCGGACGTCCGGTCGAACGGACGGGCCGTCGACCGGACGTCCGGTCGAACGGACGGGCCGTCGACCGGACGTCCGGTCGAACGGACGGGCCGTCGACCGGACGTCCGGTCGAACGGACGGGCCGTCGACCGGACGTCCGGTCGAACGGACGGGCCGTCGACCGGACGTCCGGTCGAACGGACGGGCCGTCGACCGGACGTCCGGTCGAACGGACGGGCCGTCGACCGGACGTCCGGTCGAACGGACGGGCCGTCGACCGGACGTCCGGTCGAACGGACGGGCCGTCGACCGGACGTCCGGTCGAACGGACGGGCCGTCGACCGGACGTCCGGTCGAACGGACGGGCCGTCGACCGGACGTCCGGTCGAACGGACGGGCCGTCGACCGGACGTCCGGTCGAACGGACGGGCCGTCGACCGGACGTCCGGTCGAACGGACGGGCCGTCGACCGGACGTCCGGTCGAACGGACGGGCCGTCGACCGGACGTCCGGTCGAACGGACGGGCCGTCGACCGGACGTCCGGTCGAACGGACGGGCCGTCGACCGGACGTCCGGTCGAACGGACGGGCCGTCGACCGGACGTCCGGTCGAACGGACGGGCCGTCGACCGGACGTCCGGTCGAACGGACGGGCCGTCGACCGGACGTCCGGTCGAACGGACGGGCCGTCGACCGGACGTCCGGTCGAACGGACGGGCCGTCGACCGGACGTCCGGTCGAACGGACGGGCCGTCGACCGGACGGGCCGTCGACCGGACGTTAGGTCGAACGGACGTTTGGTCGCCGGGTTCGCTCGCTGTCAAACTATGAGAGAGAGACGGCGAGCAACCAGGTAATCTCTTGCTCTCAAAATTATAATCATGGGAGAGAGTCCGTTCTACCAAACGTCCGGTCGACGCCCCGTCCGTTCTACCAAACGTCCGGTCGACGACCTGTCCGTTCTACCAAACGTCCGGTCGACCAAACGTCCGGTCGACGCCCCGTCCGTTCTACCAAATGTCCGGTCGACGACCTGTCCGTTCTACCAAACGTCCGGTCGACCAAACGTCCGGGGACCAAACGTCTTTCGACGAAACGTCCGAGTGCCCACTCAAACATACATTTAATGTAACTTCACACAAAACTGAATTCTAATTTTGTTTTAATTTGTTTTACCTTTCTTCTCCTGGCCGGTTAGCTGTTTGCCACGCCTCCACCCTCACGTTCGCTATCGATGGGCTGTTTGCTGTTGTATTCCCTTCAAAATATTCCGAAAATGATGCACACAAATGTCCTCACAATAGGATAACGCACGACCAATTGCCAACGAGAAGTAGTCTTGAATGAGCGATCGCGGGAGCTAACAGGCTACGGAAGGAAAAAATGCAACAGCACAGCCTTCCCACGTATGGATTGTGGGTAATGAAGTTTTATTCTGAGAAAGAGTGCCATTGGCTATCAGTATTGTGTGCACGAGTATACTTAATTACCCAGAAAGCCCTCTTTTTGCCCGCGCATGCGGGTTGTGCGTTTTCTGGTCCATGTGTCGGAGAAAATCGTGTGAAGAAATCGTTCAGTGCTCGTAGATATCTGTTATACACGAAAGAGATGCGGCAAAAAAAGACAGTGCGCTACAATGATAAACAGCCTCTCATGTCATGGCCACCTGGCTTTCTCGCATCTCAAAATTTTTCAGTTTTGTGTAAAGTTACATTAAACGTATGTTTGAGTGTGTTTGTATATATTAATCCAAGTTAATTTAAATTTGTTTGTTCGGTTAAGAGTACGCTGTCGTGATCGCTAATATGAGGAGTATATATTACTTCTCGTTGGCAAGTGGTCGTGCGTTATCCTATTGTGAGGACATTTGTGTGCATCATTTTCGGAATATTTTGAAGGGAATACAAAAGCAAACAGCCCATCGATAGTGAAAGTCAAGTTGGAGGCGGGGCAAATAGAGCCAACCCGGGAGAAGAAAGGTGTCCAACTTTAATACAAAATTAGAATTAAGTTAAGTGTAAGGTTAGATTAAACTTATTTTTGAGTGTGTCTGCATCGTAATCCAAGTTCATTTAAATTTGTTTATGTTATGTTACGACAGCATTGCCGTGAAAAAAGCCCCCCCCCCCTCTCTCTGTCCGTCTCTCTCTCTCCCCCCCTTCGAAATCTGTATAATTTTAGTACTATTAAACACATTTTAATAATATTAAACCACTAGTTGTGTTACTTTGTTAATAGATGGCAAATTAGAACAAATAAAACATTTTTTCCAATCCAATATCCTGTTTTTGGTGTTTTTTCAGAGGGTTGGAAATAATTAATTTGTTTTTAGTTGATTTCAATGGGAAACGTTCGTTCGAGTTACGAGAATATCGACACATACGAGCTCAGTCCCGGAACAAATTAAGCTCGTATCTCGAGGTACCACTGTATATGTATGTATGTATATATGAATGTGTATATACGTATATGTGGGTGACCTAAATACGAAGTTCTGAGGCTTGAAGAATGACATGCGCACAGGACGTGCCGGTGCATATGTCAACGCCGGAGAGTTAAGATCAGTATTTGCGACAGTACATGACACATGGGAACTGTCAGGCCTGAACACACATTAATGCACGCAGCAAGGTCACTGTGTGTAATGTTCAAAGTCCACCTGCCATGTGTCATGTTTTCCCCTCATGCTCTCCTATCAGCCATGTTACAACCTATGACGAGAGCCAAAAATACCAAAGTAAAAAGCTGTTCTTCCTCTGTTCTCTAGCAGGAAGTGGAGAACTTCAAGAAACTTAGCGTCATCAGCCAAGATGAGTTTGACACACTCGCGCCAAAGGCCTCCGTGGACCTCAACCAGGAAGTGCCGTCCTTACTGCCCGTTGGTGAGTTTGGCCACAGAGGTGGTTGACTAATAAATATCACAAATCGATAGCCAAATGAGAAAAGTCAGACGTGATAGCATAAGTAACCAGTGGCCATCGTAAAGCGGTGAAATTCTTTCTTAACAACACAGAATCTTTAGGCTTTCAGATGGTTATCAGTTTGCATTAACATGGCAATGATTCTGGCTTGATGTTGAAAGAAATAATTTTTAAGTTTGCAATTAATTTACTTATTAATTTATTTACTTATTAATTTATTTGCTGACATTCGTGAAAAACCAAGCTGTTTCAAAATTGTTTGAAAATTTAGAAAGTTATAGATATTGTCCAATGACGCAAAATTGCCGACAAGTGATAACCGCCATCCCAATTGGCGCGCGTTCACCTCTAACTCTAAATATATGTGATATCTATGGTTGATGGGTGAGGCTTCTTCCCTGCTTGACCCCTACGTGTTGTGATTCCAGAGCTGGGCGAGACGGAAATGGCCCACTCGCTGCCTAAAACAGTGCCAGCGTCACCTGAGGTCCGCCCTCCCAGGACGCCCAGAACCCCACGCACCCCCGGGCGCCAGGACCCCAAAAAGGCACCACGATTTTACCCAGTGATGAAGGAGAGCTCTGCTGTTGACGGACAGGTGGGAGAGTGGTGGCCATCCATCAAAGTTTAAGTCAAATATTCACAAAAAATACAAATAAAATGAATTTAATAATAATAATTTTAAAAAGATCCAGCATTGAGCACACATGAGCCCAAATCAATACATTTGGAGTAAAATAAACAAAAGATAAAAAAATGAACTTTTAATGAATTATGTTTTTAAAATTTGACTAAAATTAAAAAACAAACCGCTTGGATCCTTGTGGTGTTCGTTGGCACTTGAGCCCACGTAAGACATAGTGCTCCATTAACAGTTATGTGCGTCTTATCCAAATAAAAATGAAAAGAAGTTTAAAATTTGATTTTTTTCAAAATCAGTACAGACGCTCCCCTACTTACGAACATTCAACTTACGAACAACGGTACATACGAACATGTCTGCAAATTGCGTTTAAGTCCAAAAATGTTCGCAAGTCCAATTTTGTATTTCGCCCCTTTTTCGGAGTAGTACTTCTTTCCGCCGCTAATACCGACGCCTGGCGCTGTGAGAGCTTAGCTCACCCAGCATCTACCTTCTTCTTCGTTGCAATGCGGAAGTGCGTGAATGTATCTCCAGTGTGCAAAGAACCTTTTTCATTTGTATCATTAAATATCTCATGCATCCAATATTGAATATGGTTGGTAAAAAGCTAAAGGCTTCTATTGAGGGAGTTGCAAGGAAGAGACAAGCCGAGTGGCAATAATAACGAAGCTTGATGCGCGTGAGAGTGGTGAGCGTTGCACATTCAGTACCATTTATAAACAGAAAGATCGAGCAGCAGGACCCAAATATTGAACATTGCACAAAGTTTGCAAATCAATTGAATGATTGCGTAAGTAGGGGAGCGTCTGTACAGTCATCCTTCAGCACTTTGCGGCTTCACTCTCGTGGTATTTTATATTCAATATCCAAATACAAAAATAAAAATATAAATGTCAAAATTCCCAAAAGACACTTCCCTGTCTTCCGCTTGCCACTCAGAAAATGGCGGAAGACAGAAGACCATCACTCAACTCCGCTCCGAAGAAGAAAAATGGTGGGCTCCGGACGGAGGCCGTTGCTCTTAACCGAAAATGTAATTAAATGCCCTTATTGTTATTCCACAAGTATAATGAGATTTAAAGCTTTACACATAAATCATCAATAAATAAGTAGTCAACATGAATAAGTTGTCACATAAATAAGTAATCAGATACAAAAAGTAACTAAAGTCGTTGGCAGCCTATGGAGTTTGAGTGCAAGTACAAGATAATAAATTTGTCCAGATTAGGTCTTCCTAGGTATAGAACTTGAGTAGAGTATGGTAACAGCTCTTGGGAAGAAACTGTCCTTGAGTCTGTTTGTTTTGGCTGTTATGGTCCTGTACCGCCTGCCAGAGGGCAGCAGGGTGAAGAGGTGGAAGCCGGGATGTTTATTGTCTTTTATGATGCTCTTTGGCATTTCTAGGCACCAGGATTTGTAGATCGTTGACAGGGGGTGTAGGTGGCAGTTGATGATCTTTTGGGCTGTGATCACCCTTTGCAGTCTTGTCCTGTCCTCTTCTGTGCAGTCTGAGTGCCTCACTGACACAGCGTAGGTCAGCATGTTCTCAATGGCTGACCGGTTGAAAGTCACCAGCATGTTGGTTTCTTAGTTGCTCCTTCCTGAGCACTCAGGAACTGTAGCCTCTGCTGCCACCATTATGTCATCCACAAATTTCACAATTATGTTCTCGGGGTGCGTTGGTCTGCACACAGCTTTGGGGTGAGCTGGTGCTGAGCATGCGGGCAGATGAGTGGTGGCCACCCAGCTTCACGTGCT
Organism: Stigmatopora argus; assembly: GCF_051989625.1. Classification (NCBI taxonomy): domain Eukaryota; kingdom Metazoa; phylum Chordata; class Actinopteri; order Syngnathiformes; family Syngnathidae; genus Stigmatopora; species Stigmatopora argus. The sequence continues at coordinate 14,611,659 of NC_135401.1, forward strand.
GGGGTCGGTTGACCAGAAAGTCCTTGATCCAGGGAGCAGATGTAAGGTGGTACCCCAGGTTGGCCAACTTGAGAATAAGAATGCCCGGTATTATTGTGTTAAAGGCTGAGCTGTAGTCGAGCATTCTAACATAGGTGGCTTCTTCTAGTGACAGGTTGAAATGTCAGTGAAACCTGGTGCTAGTTGGTCAGCACATGCCTTGAATCCTTTCCCTTGTATTCCATCCGGTCCTGTGGCCTTCCTAGGGTTGACAGCACTGAGCATACGTCTCACATCCACTACCTCCACGGTGAGTGGGTGAGACTTTTTCCAGAGGTTGGTGTGGGTGGTGTGGAAAATAGACCTCTCTGAGTAATCTAGACGACTGGGAGCCTTGGTGAGGATAGATTTTTTTCAGAGATGCGAGCCCTGTGCAACCTTAGGGCAGAGGCCCCCACTCTTATCCGAAAATAGAGCCTTCTAAGCGGACAGGACGGCCGGTAGTCTTGAGCTAGCGGAGCTGATAGTGGAATTTTCCAGAAATGTTTTAAAGTGCAAACTCCGGGCAACATTGTGGTGGACCCCGTCGCCCTTATCCGAAAAAAGAGCTCACGAGGCGGGTAAAACGGCTAGACACCACAGAGGAGCAAAGTATAAGTTAAATTTCTCATTAAATGCACCGGGTGGACCCCGTCGCTCTTAACCGAAAATAGAACTCTCTGGGCGGGTAAGACGGCGCGAAGAAGCAAAGAGGAAGATTAATTTCCACCAAAACGATGACGGCAATAAAGAGGAATAACGTGGTCGTAGTACTTTGAGAAATCGGCAAGAAATGTTCAATATGACTCCGTTTGAAACAAAGTATCCCAGAAATTGATGACAACATGGTTATTGCAATCGAATATGGCTAATTTATCGTCTTGACAGTATCATGTCCTTGTACAAATCCATTTTTGCTCAAAAAAGAAACAGATCCACTGTGTTCATTGTGCCCCAAAAATTTCTCGCACAAGCTCCTCCTGCTGACCAGACGATACCTCTCAACAGCTGACTTTGAATAACACTCTCAATAACATGCGTACTAAATCGTCATCTTCACTTCACCCTAATCGTACAGCACAGATCTTTCATTGTCATTTTTGCATTAAGATTAAGCAGAGAAGAGCTATTCTCAGAGGTGAATAGAGTACTTTAAGTATTTACACATTTATATAATTGTGTAACTTTTAATATCAGCACTTCTTGATAATGTCTGGAGGCAAAAACGTGTGTATGGTAGAAATAATGGCTGATCCTACTTGGCGTTTTTTTTTTATTATAGCGGCCATGTCTGGTCTACATTATCTGTGAAATTAGAGGGCATACTGTATAGATACATTGTTACAAACCTCTAGGTTCCTTTGACTGCCATTGAAATCAATGGCAAATCCATATACAGACTTATCTGGAATTTCCGGAGTTTACCCGGACAAGTAACGCAAACTCTGGTACCCCTAACAACCTCCCTAAACTCCGGAAATCCCCAAAAATTGTCACTTAATTTTTTTTGAAGCAACCATTTCGGAAAAGTATCAAATTTCCAATTTAATTGCCTCGAAATTCACACCACCGGCCTTGTTTTAAAGGAAGTGTGAGTTTTAAAAACAATGGGTTTTTTTAAGCTATAAAAAATAAATAATAAATGCAGGACATCTTAGCCCAGATGACACACTAGCTGTCATAGTATTCCATCAGCGGTCCTAATTATGTTGTCCCTCCAGATGCCCAGGAAGAAGAAGACCCGGCATAGTTCCAACCCCCCGCATGAAGCACACATTGGCTGGGTGATGGACTCGCGTGAACATAGGCCGCGCTCCGCCTCCATTAGGTACGATGAATTACCATATTTTCACACCTATAGGGTGCACCTTAAAGTCTAAAATTTTCTCTAAAATGGTCGATGTGCATTGTCTGTGCTCTAAATTCAATTTTTGTATGGCCCTGACCGCTTGAGTGACTGGTTTTATATCTTGCCGGCACTTATTGGGATCAACCCAGCGGACGTTCACCCTAAAAATAGCCTCCCCGCACATTCCAAGCATTACGGTAAATCCATTCAAAACATCCCAGTGGAGTGGCAAGGCATTTGACTTCCATGTGCTCGCAGCGCTTTTAACCCTCAAAAACACTCAATACTCAAAGAAACAGCATATTAGAGCTATACAGAGGAAATGCCTGACATGAATGATAACACAATGCGGGTGTGAACGCTTGGAAAATGGACTGAAGCCATGGATCTAACACAATTTTACAGCTTTGCTAACGGATTGCTAATGGATGGCCAACATAGTACAGACGCTCCCCTACTTATGAACGAGTTACGTTCCGAGCGATTGTTCATACGTTGAATTTGTTCGTAAGTTGCTCAGTGCTATATTTTGTATTATAATTTATGTTTAAGGCCTATATAAGTATATTGAAGGTTTATATAAGTGCATTTGTATGTTTAAGGCTTGTATAAGTAACACACATTGGTTTGTACTGAAAAAAACATTTCATAAAATGGAGAGAATACATACAGTACTGTATACATACATTAGAGAGAGAGAGAGATTTACTAGAAACTGGCCGAAAGAAGCTATCGAATGACGATTGCAGTTTTCTTTTTTCATCATAAATGATGCAGTAGCACTGTATGGCATCATTCAATTGATTTGCAAACTTTGTGCAACGTTCAATATTTGGGTCCTGCTCCTTGATCTTTATGTTTATAAATGGTACTGACGGTCGAACGATTCAAGTTGTAGAGACGCTCCCCTACTTACGAACATTCGACTTACGAACAACGGTACACACGAACATGTCTGCAAATTGCGTTTATGTCGAAAAATGTTCGTAAGTTCGATTTTGTATTGCGCGCCTTTTTCCGAGTAGTGCTTCTTTCCGCCGCTAATACCGACACCTGGCGCTGTGAGCTCCGCTCACCCAGCATCCACCTTCCTCTGCCCAGTTCGTTGCAGTGCGTAAGTTGCGTAAGTGCGTGACGTATCTCCAGTGCGCAAAGAACCTTTTTCATTTTTATCATGAAATATCTTGTGCAGCCATTATTCAATATGGTTGGTGAAAAGCGAAAGGCTTCTAGTGAGGGAGGTGCAAGGAAGAGGCAAGCCATTTCATTTGAAACGAGTGGCAATAATAACGAAGCTTGATGCGCGTGAGAGTGGTGAGCGTTGCACGGGCATACAACTTGAATCGTTCGACCGTCAGTACCATTTATAAACGGAAAGATCGAGCAGCAGGTCTGTTTTTATTGAACGTTGCACAAAGTTTGCAAATCAATTGAATGATGCCATACAGTGCTACTGCATCATTTATGATGGAAAAAAAGAAGAAAACTGTGCAATCGTCGTTAGATCGCTTCTTTCGGCCAGTTTCTAATACATAAATCTCTCTCTCTCTATACAGTACTGTACATATTCTCTCCATTTTATTAAATGTTTTTTCAGTACCAACCAATGCGTGTTACTTATACAAGCCTTAAACATACAAATGCACTTATATAAACCTTCAATATACTTATATAGGCCTTAAACATAAATTATAATACCAAATATAGCACTGAATCAACTTACAAACAAATTCAACTTATGAACAATCGCTCGGAACCTAACTCGTTTGTAAGTAGGGGAGCGTCTGTATTCACGTGCAACGCTCACCACTTTCTGACGCGCATCAAGCTTCGTTATTATTGCCACTCATTTCAAATGAAATGGCTTGCCTCTTCCTTGCACCTCCCTCAATAGAAGCCTTTCGATTTTCACCAACCATATTCAATAATGGATGCACGAGATATTTAATGATACAAATGAAAAAGGTTCTTTGCGCACTGGAGATACGTTCACGCACTTCCGCGTTGCAACGAACTGGGCAGAGGAAGGTGGATGCTAGGTGAGCTGAGCTCTCACAGCGCCAGGCGTCGGTATTAGCGGCGGAAAGAAGCACTACTTGGAAAAAGGCGCGCAATACAAAATCGAACTTACGAACATTCTTCGACATAAACGCAATTTGCAGACATGTTCGTATGTACCGTTGTTCGTAACTCGAATGTTCGTAAGTAGGGGAGCGTCTGTAGATCGGGCAGGCAGCGTCGCTCGAGTTACGTTGATGATTTAGAATGAATTGTCGATGCCGATATAACAGCGAGGTGAATCAAAGGCTTGGGAGTGATGAATGTCGCGAGTTACAATGGATTGTGGATGACTGGGCTCAAGTGTTGGCCAGCGCTGTTGTTCGACCTTTCGCCAAAGCTGGAATCAAGTTCCCAGAATACACAACTCTGACTGACAGTGGGGCTTAGTATTGAACGCCGAACTGTTTATATCACAGTGTACCTTTTTACCTGACTAAAGCATTTTCGAACTTAGTTTTGCCCGTGCTGTCTTTAAAAAACACGCTAGCGGCTAGCCTAACCTATGCTAACAGCTATCTTAACATACGCTACCGGCTAGCATAATTGTGCAAGTTCTCCTACTTGAAAAGATTATAGAGTGGCCTGTAATTGTCAACATGGGTAAACCTCAACCATGAGAGACAGAATGTGGAAAAAAAACTGAAATCACATTGATTTTTAAAGAATTTATTTCCAAATTAGAGTGGAAAATAAGTATTTGGTCACCTTCAAACAAGCAAGATTTCTGGCTGTCGAAGAGGTCTAACTTCTTCTAACAAGGTACCTGTATTAAAAGCATCTGTTTTAACTCATTATCGGTATAAAAGACACCTGTCCACAACCTCAGTCTCTCACACTCCAAACTCCACTCTGGCCAAGACCAAAGAGCTGTCGAAGGAAACCAGAGACAAAATTGTAGACCTGCACCAGGCTGGGAAGACTGAATCTGAAATAGGTAAAACGCTTGGTGTAAAGAAATCAACTGGGAGCAAGTATTAGAAAATGGAAGACATACAAGACCACTGATAATCTCCCTCGATCTGGGGCTCCATGCAAGATCTCACCCCGTGGCGTCAAAATGATGACAAGAACGGTGAGCAAAAATCCCAGAACCACACTGGGGGACCTAGTGAATGACCTACAGAGAGCTGGGACCACAGTAACAAAGGCTACTATCAGTAACACAATGCGCCACCAGGGACTCAAATCCTGCACTGCCAGACGTGTCCCACTGCTGAAGCCAGTACACATCCAGGCCCGTCTAGGGTTCGCTAGAGAGCATTTGGATGATCCAGAAGAGGACTGGGAGAATGTTGTGGTCAGATTAAACCAAAATAGAACTTTTTGGTAGAAACACAGGTTTTCATGTTTAGTGGAGAAAGAATACTGAATTGCATCCGAAGAACACCATACCCACTGTGAAGTATGGTGGTGGAAACACCATGCTTTGGGGCTGTTTTTCTGCAAAGGGAACGGGACGACTGACCTGTGTAAAGGAAATAATGAATGGGGCCATATATCGAGAGATTTTGAGTGAAAATCTCCTTCCGTCAGCAAGGACATTGAAGATGAGACGTGGCTGGGTCTTTCAGCATGACAATAATCCCAAACACAGTTAGGGCAACAAAGGAGTGGCTTTGTAAGAAGCATTTCAAGGTCCTGGAGTGGCCTAGCCTGTCTCCAGATCTCAACCCCATAGGAAATCTGTGGAGGGAGTTGAAAGTCCATGTTCCCCAACGACAGCCCCAAAACATCACTGCATCTGCATGGAGGAATGGGCCAAAATTCCAGCAACAGTGTGTGAAAAGCTTGAAGAGTTACAGAAAACATTTGGCCTCCGTTATTGCCAACAAAGGGTACATAACAAAGTATTGAGATGAACTTTTGGTATTGACCAAATACTTATTTTCCTCCATGATTTACAAATAAATTGTTTAAAAATCAAACTGTGATTTTCGGGGGGGGTCTCCACATTCTGTCTCTCATGGTTGAGGTTTACCCATGTGCACAATTACAGGCCTCACTAATCTTTTCAAGTAGGATAACTTGCACAATTGGTGGTTGAGTAAATACTTATTTTCCCCACTGTATCTCTTTTGCTGAGCAACTCAACTTATTGCTGCCTCACCAGACATAAGCAAGCTGTGACAGCTGTTCGTTAAGTGATAGATTGATCTTTGACACTTTGAATTTGTGCTGCAATTACGTCCTTTGGTGGTGAAGGGATGGGAGCTTGTCTCATCTCAATTGTACGCTCGGCTAACACATACGCTCTTTGGCGGTTATGTCAACGCACACTTGCCCACACACACACGTATACACAAAAAAACGGGGGTGCTGATGCGAGGTGAACGCTAGTTCCAGCCCAACGTTCAGGGGACAAAGAAGGAGGAACAGCTAATCATTTTGCAGGAATAGTGAAATCGCGATATACACACAGCATTAAAGAACTATGTGACCCTTCACCACTTCACGGCTTTGGTACATCGTGGGATTTATATTAAGTATTAAAAAGATCAAAATTCCCGCTGAAACTCGCAAGTGAAAGACAGGAGAGGAAAAACTGCGGAAGTCAGATTACCACTTCGGCGCTGAAATGGATGGCACTCTGCACAGAAGAAGAATCAAAATTTCACCATAGAAGAATGGAGTACAAACAGCTGAGAAGGACGCTGTCTTGCTTTTTCCTATTTTCTTCGGATTACATTTCGCATTGCGCACAGAGAGACTAGGCCAAGCCTATTCCAGCATTGTTTTGATTTTGAATCGCCGTTGAAAATGCCTCCTAAGCATCCTGCATCATCTAAGGCAGGGGTCCCCAAACTTTTTCCTGTGAGGGCCACATAACCTTTCCCTTCTCTGATGGGGGGCCAGTGTCAGTTTGTAACAGAAAAAGTGTGACGATCGTAGGGGAGCTTAATTTTTTTTATTGTTTTCCAGAAAGCCACACATAACCAAATAACCCTTTCCAGGTTCTTTACAGAAAAAAAGTCAGGAAACAAATAATAACACTATTAATGAAATAAATAACTAAATAACCCTCTGAGTTCTTCACAGAAAAAACAGGAAATAAATAACACTATTTATGAAATAAATAATAACTAAATAACTCTCTCTGGGTTCTTCATAGAAAAAAAAGCCATGCGTCCCATTAGACCGCGAGTTTCGCCCACCATGCTAGGAGCCCCGTGGCGTGATGCTAGCTAGCTTTGACCAGTCCAGGTCCAACTTCTCCATGGTTTGGCACACTTTGTCAAAAATATCCTCTCCCGTTGTAGTCCCTTTGAGACTTTGGAGGGCTGCCAGATCCTCGCATATCTCAAAGTTTGCGCTAACTCCACGAATAAAAATGAGCAGTTGCGCTGTGTCTTGCACGTCCGTGCTTTCATCCATTGCTAATGAAAAAAAGTCAAATTGCTTTCGTCTTCTGCTACAGCTGGGCATATACATTACTCCCGATTTCTTCAACGCGTTTGGTCATTGTATTCGTCGACAGACTTACGGCATTAAATGCATCTTACTTCTCGGGACACACCTCCTCCGCGACAGCACCCATACATTTCTTAACAAACCCCTCCGTCAGTGAAAGGCTTACCGCTGCTTGCTATCAGTTTAGCAACCCGAAAGCTGGCCCGAACGGATGCCTGGTTCAGCTGAGCTTGGCGTACAAATATATTTTGCTGAGATAGTCGTCCACTTTTTCCCTTTGAGAGTTTGTCTGCTCGTATTTGGCCTTGCAAGCTATCGTACTTGTCTTTGTGACAGGATTCATAGTGTCGGCGAAGATTGTATTCTTTGAATACCGCAACCGTCTCTTGACAAATGAGACAAACAGCCTTTTCTTTGCATTGAATAAAAAAATAATCGTTTGTCCACTCCAGGTTAAATACCCTGCATTCTGAATCAATTTGTCTCTTACATAACTTTTTCGCCATTATTCCGTTCTCAAACAGGTTGCACAGTTTTTATATGCTTGAATAGTCCGCGATGGTCCCAGGGCTCCGCCCTCACCTGCGATTGTCCAGATGTCTCGGCGGTATCACTGTGCTCGCGCATCCAACGTTGGACGTGCCCGCATGCATCAAAGGGAAACACTCTCCCCGCGCGTGTCACCAAAGAAGCAATGCGAAGCCCCGCTTCACTGGGATGATTTGTGGGCTCAGCAGGGGTGCAATGAACCAAACACAAGATTAAAATGTCCCAGTCTTCAAGGCCAAATAGGAAAAAAATCCGATAGCGTCTCTGGTATTGTCCAAATGTGCCGGCGGGCCGTAGTTTGGTGACCCCTGATCTAAGGCATCATGAATGAATCTACCGTGCGTGACATAAAGAAAGAAGTTTGTTTTGCTGTATGGAGAAGCCTCCTCGGTAGACCTCACATAATTGAAGAGAATGGTTTGGAAGAGGATGCCTTCCTGGACTTTCTTATTCAAAAATGAACTGAAAATGCCAGGGTTCCAATTTCACAAGCAATGTCTTCCACTCATCATGTGTGAGTATGCTGCTGAGGGCTTCATGGTAAAGCCAACCTTAATCTACAAGTTTGATCGTCCTCATGCTTTAAAAGGGGAACAAAAACATCCGCCTCACCCTGGACAGTCTCTGGAGGGACGACGGCGATGTCGGAGGCTGCCTCGATCGAGAAGCTCAAAGGGTCGCAGGGTGCCTTGACCGTGAAGCATGAAGGGTCGCAGGCTGCCTTGACCGTGAAGCATGAAGTGTCGCAGGCCGCCTCGTAGTACATAACCTGTCTTTTTCTTCATTTCTTTTATTTCATAACAATCTTTTTCGTTTTAATGCTCTAAGTCCACAATTTAAGCGTAATCATGAGGGCTATGTGATGCCTAGAGTTAGGGAACAACCCTCGTTCTCGTGTAGTATGGTCCGTTATGCGTATTGAGTGTGTAACTCAAGAGTCTTCTCTGAATCCAACTAACCCATTAATTTTTGTGACTCCCATTCTTGCTCAGAGTTGAGTGTGTTTGCAATCCTTGATGCCATTTTTGCATTATAGTGCATGTTCCCAAGAGCAAAATCTGGCCGATGCTTCGAAAAGGAGCAAGTGTGAGATATTCGTCTTCTTTGAGGATGTAATGTGCGAACAGGCCGTGGTATAGGCTGGATCTGGATAGACGGGCGTCTCCTGTCAGACAAAGTGAAGTAGGCTACAAGATTAGAGCATCATGCCACAATCCAAAGAAATTCAAGAAGAAATGCGAATAAAAGTGATAGACATCTTTCAGTCTGGAAAAGGTTACAAAGCCATTTCCAAGGCTTTGGCGCTCTAGTGAACCACTGTCAGAGCCATAATCCACAAATGGAGAGAACTGGGAACAGTGGCAAACCTTCCCCGGAGTGATCGGCCAGCTAAAATTACTCAGAGAGTGACGAAGATTCATCCATGAGGTCACAAGAGAACCTAGAAAAACACAAAGAACTGCAAGCCTCGCTGCCCTAACACTGGCCAAAACTGGCATCCATGGCAGAGTCCCAAGGCGAAAACTGTTGCTGTCCAAAAAGAATATAAAGGCTCATCTTACGTTCGCGAAAAAACATCTTGATGATCCTCCACACTTTTGGAAGAACATTCTGTGTGTGGACTGATGAGTCAAAAGTTGAACTTATTGGAGGTGTGCAGCCCGTTACATTTGGCGAAATAAAGGCACAGCGTTTCATCAAAAGAACACTGTCGCAACAGTGAAGTATGGTGGTTGCAGTGTAATGGCCTGGGGCGGCTGCTTTGCTACCTCAGGGCCAGGACAACGTGCTGTCATTGATGTAAGAATGAATTCTGCTGTCTACCAGCAAATTTTGAAAGAGAACGTCCGGCCCTCAGTTCGTGCGCTCAAACTCGAGCACTCTTGGAGCATGCAGCATGACAACGATCCAAAGCGCACCGGCAGATCCATGAAGTTCAGATTTTGGAGTGAGCAAGTCAAAGTATGGATTTAAATCCTATTGAAATGCTGTAGTGTGATCTGAAACGGGCTGTTCATGCATCTAATGTTGCAGAATTGAAACAATCATGCACAGAAGAGTGGGCCAAAATTCCTCCAAAGCGTTGTGAAAGACTAATCACAAATTGTCGTAATCGCTTGTTTTCAGATATTTCTGCCAAATATGGCACAACCCATTATTAGGTTCAGGGGGCAATTACTTTTTCACAGAGGGCCATACAAGTTTGTAATTTTTTCTGCCTTTGTAAATAAAATCAGCATTTAGAAACTGCATTTTCTATTTCCTTGGGTTCTCTGTGTCATACTAAAATTGGTTTGATGAGGTCAAACCTTTGTGTGTGATAAATATGCAAAAACACAGAAATCAGAAAAATACTTTTTCACGGCACTGTATATATTCTTGAAAGTTTTGTCCATTATTGGTCACGTGAAGAATGGGTTAACTTTCAAATTGATCTCATATTCATGTTTAGGCACCTCTACACAGTTAATTCCATCACCAACAATAAAAATGTATTGATTTTCAACAAATCCTTAGCTGATAATATTGATAGTTGACTTCACTTAACAAGAGCCAGATCCACTATAGTACCTGCAAATATTCTTGGATGAACTAAAAAGTACTCCAAATCCACAGACAAAAGAAACAAAAGTACTTAACGTAAACGTCCAACAAGAAAAAACATTGAGATGGTATTTAACTTATTTATCCATAACAAAATTGATTCCAAAAGTTTTGTGAAAATAAAAATGTCTTGAGAGGATGCATATTTGAAAGACCTCAAGATACTTAAACTCCTCCACCTGGGAAAGGACCTGATCCCTGACCTGGAGATGGCATGCCACCTTTTTCCAACTGAGGACCATAATCTCAGATTTGGAGGTGCTGATTCTCCTACCGGCCGCTTCACACACTGTTGCGAATCATTCCAACAAGAGTTGGAGATAATGGCCAGATGATGCCAACAGAATCTCATAATCTGCAAAAAGCAGGGATGCAATACTGAGGCAACCAAACCGGACCTCCTCAATGTCACTCTTGTCCATAAAAGTTATGAACAGAATCAGTGACATGATGCGTTTCCGTTGTTTTAGCATTCTAAATTGTAATCTGCCAACGTTATTGTGTGGTTAATGTAATAACATTTCATTTTTAAAGCAACTCTGTCTATCACTATCATTTTCAGCCAATCACTGTCATCTCTTGTCATTTTGGCGTTATTGCAAATGAACTGAACTTTTTTTCCTGCCGTTTGGTGGTGGTCCATACAGCAGTTCCAACGCCTCGCCCTCAGAAGGCGCCCCACCGACGGGAAGCTACGGCTGTACGCCACAATCCCTGCCCAAATTCTGGCATCCGTCGCACGAGCTGCTGCGGGACAACGGCTTCACGCAGCAGGGCTACCACAAATACAGACGACGCTGCCTCAACGGTACAGACAACACGAACAACAACATGCCGACGTCGGCCACCCTGATTTTTGGCGACGCTACTTTCCTTTTCAGAGCGTAAACGACTGGGCGTGGGCCAATCGCAGGAGATGAACACGCTGTTCCGCTTCTGGTCTTTCTTTCTAAGAGACAACTTCAACAGAAAGATGTACGAAGATTTCAAACAGTACGCATTGGAGGACGCCAAAGACAACTACAGGTAAAGATGCATTTTTTCAAATGGGAAGCAAATGACAGGCACAGACTCTGAGACTCTTTTTTTTCCCAGGTACGGCCTAGAGTGTCTATTCCGGTACTACAGCTATGGCCTGGAGAAGCGGTTCCGATTGGACCTTTTCAAGGACTTCCAGGAAGAAACGCTTCGGGACTTTGAGAAAGGTAACGGGCACCATTTGGAAATGAGCGTCTTCATTAAGCGGAGGTTCCTTGTAGGTCAGCTGTATGGGCTGGAGAAATTCTGGGCCTTCCTCAAGTACTCCAAGATGAAGAATCAGACCATTGATCCACAACTGCAAAAACACCTCTCCCAGTTCAAGAACCTGGAAGATTTCAGAGTGGTGGTAAGTAGAAAGACAATGATGTCCTGGAAGGCAATGCTCAAAGCTACTTTGGTAACAAACAAAATATGCAAACAATTAAAAGGAAATATTTAACTCTATATACGCTGCCAGCTCCTTCCAATCAAAATGGATTGGATGTATGGCAACAACATCCAATGAGTTAAAATGTTCCACTATTCACCTTGCCCTTTCATACCCTAGACTTTCCTGTCCTTCCTCATGGACATCTAAATCGAAATCATTTATTTAGTTAAAGTTGCATTAATTAAAAAAATAATTTCTTTTAATAAAAAATTTAAAAAACAAACACCTGTCTTGTTTAAGAACTTTCAGTCTTCTGAAAAGTAAAAACAAGAATGTCTAAAAGGCAACAGAAAAAGATAAACCGTGATTTATGGCTGTGTGAGTGTGTGTATATGTTAAGATTTTCTCGCTACGTTTGTCCAAACCGTGCAACGTAGAGAGTTGATTTTTTTTATGGTGGCCAGAAACGGCTGTCGGATCCTAATAGATGAGTGATTGAATTTCTTCACCTTCTTTAAGTGTGTAAACTCAATCTTTTATTTGTTAAACAACCCCTGCTTGTGTATATATATTTTTACTGTATATATATCAGAGCTGCCAACTACCCCATAATTTCCGGGATTTACCCGGAAATGCAACGCAAACTCCGGGAGCCTGGACAGCCTCCATAAAGTCCGGAAATCCAAAGAAATTGTCTCTTCATTTTTTTTGAAGCAACCATTTTGGAAAAGTATCAAATTTCCAATTTAAATGTTTTGAAATTTACACCATCGCTACAGCTTCCGTCATCTTGATTCAACTGCACTGTAAACTGGAAGAATTCAGTAACACGAGTGCATTGTGAATCATCCAAATTACTAGTTCTGACAAATGATTCGTCTTGTGCGACCTCAGGGTGGCAATCGATTCGGAATCGATTGCATAGCTAGGCCTCAATCGCTTTAACATTTTTTTTTTTCATAAGGGAAGTATTATTAAGGCTGACGAAACAACCAGTCTTTTGTTTTGAAACAAATCCTATCATTTCCGGGGTTGTTCTAAAGCAGACCTGGTCAATTAATTGGCAGCTCAAAAATATGTCTGTGTGTGTGCGTGTATATCAGTGGCGGGCCGTCCATTCCACACCTAGGCCTTCAGTAGTGCTGCGTCTGAATCAATCCAACCCTCAATAACTATTTTATGGCTATAAAACTGGGCAGCCCGGTTGACTGCATGGTTAGCACGTCGGCCTCACAGCTCTGGGATCCTGGGTTAAAATGCAGGTCGGTCCACATATGTAGAGTTTGCAAGCTCTCCCCGGTCTGCGTGGGTTTCCTCCCACATTCCAAAAAGGTCGAACAAGGACGAAACGCCATAATGCAAGACAATGCGGCCGATGCGGTCATTTATTTCAAAATAGAGAAAAGATAAACAGATAAAACGCTTAAGAAAATGTATTTTGACCTCAATAAATGAAATTCAAGAAAATAAAAACCTATCTTGCATAAAACGTGAAAAAACTCACTTGTGCCTGCAATTGCTCCCTCGTGGCGCCGCCATCTTACCCTGGGATGAGAAACTAGACCACTACGGACACACACTTCCTGGTTGCACTGCTCACATGACTTCCTTTTTGAAATTGTCTATGTGCAGGAAACACCCTTTAGGAATGTGCAATCCATCAGACGATCTTTTCAATTCATACAGTATCTCAGAAATACCATGTGCAGTGATTTTTGATAGGTTTATTGTTAATACACTAATCAAAACAGGGAGACATCATTAACATAATCTGGCTACAACAGGGGTCACCAAACTACGGCCCGCCGGCACATTTGGACCGGCCCTCTGAATAATACCAGAGACGCTATCGGATTTTTTTCCAATTTGGCCTTGAAGACTGGGACGTTTTAATCTTGTGTTTGGTTCATTGCACCCCTGCTGAGCCCACAAATCATCCCAGTGAAGCGGGGCTTCGCATTGCTTCTTTGGTGACACGCGCGAGGAGAGTGATTCCCTTTGATGCATGCGGGCACGTCCACCGTTGCATGCACGAGCAGTGTTACCGAGACATCTGGACGATCGCAGGTGAGGGCGGAGCCCTGGGACCATCGCGGACTATTCAAGCATTAAAAAACTGTGCAACCTATTTGAGAACGGAATAATGGCGAAAAAGTTAGGTAAGAGAAAAATTGATTCAGAATGCAGGGTATTTAACCTGGAGTGGACAAACGATTATTTTTTGTTCAATGCAAAGAAAAGGCTGTTTGTCTCATTTGTCAAGAGACGGTGGCGGTATTCAAAGAATACAATCTTTGCCGACACTATGAATCCCGTCACAAAGACAAGTACGATAGCGTTTGGGCCAGCTTTCGGGTTGCTAAATTGATAGCAAGCAGCGGTAAGCCTTTCACTGACGGAGAGTTTGTTAAGAAATGTATGGATACTGTCGCGGAGGAGGTGTATCCCGAGAAGAAAGATGCATTTAATGCCGTAAGTCTGTCGGTGAGTACAATGACCAGACGCGTTGAAGAAATCGGGAGTAATGTATATGCCCAGCTGCAGCAGAAGACGAAAGAATTTGAGTTTTTTTCATTAGCACTGGATGAAAGCACGGACGTGCAAGACACAGCGTAACTGCTCATTTTTATTCGTGGAGTTAGCGCAAACTTTGAGATTTGCGAGGATCTGGCAGCCCTCCAAAGTCTCAAAGGGACTACAACGGGAGAGGATATTTTTGACAAAGTGTGCCAAACCATGGAGAAGTTGGACCTGGACTGGTCAAAGCTAGCTAGCATCACGACTGACGGGGCTCCTAGCATGGTGGGCGAAACTCGCGGTCTAATAAAGGGACGCATGAACCGGGAGTTGGAAAAAAGGGGTCTCACCGCCCCGCTACGAGTCCACTGCCGAATTCACCAGCAAGCACTGTGCTGCAAAATGTTGACATGGGATTCTGTAATGACGGTTGTGGTGTCGTGCATAAACTTCAGAGCAAAGGGAGAAGATTGTGCATGGCACAACAAAAAGTTAATGTTCCATGGCTTTTTTTTCTATGAAGAACCCAGAGAGAGTTTTTTAGTTATTATTTATTTCATAAATAGTTTTATTTATTTCCTGTTTTTTCTGTGAAGAACTCAGAGAGGGTTATTTAGTTATTATTTATTTCATTAATAGTGTTATTATTTGTTTCCTGACTTTTTTTCTGTAAAGTCTCGGCCTGGAACATGGTGTCCTGTTCGGTCAATAGTCCTGAAGACAATTAACTGGCCTCGAAAGCAGCTGTGGGGGGAACGTGTCCTCGAGCTTACTCGGTCCCAACATAAAGTATACCACAAATTAAATTATAACTTCATTACCTATTAAATGCTTAATGAACATATAATAACATCCCAGAATAAACCCAATATTTTTCTTAAAATTTTCCCTTCTAAGTAACATATTTGTACTCCCTATTGAAGCCATGAATATGGAGGTGAAAATTGTGAATCGGGGCATCTTATACGAGAGAGATTGTAAACGTCAACAATTTTAAGGCAATTTTAAGGGTGCGGCTTATACGCGGAGGCGGCTAATATGCGAGAAAATACGGTAAATGTTGGAGAAAAAACTGTCTGGCGCTTGGTGGGACACTTGAGACCACTTAATTGGCTGCAATGACAGTGATGGAAGTCCACTGCCATTGATGCCAGTGAGTTAATTCATTAGTTCACTAGAAACCAATCACACCTTTGATGGCTGCTATTGAGGTTCTTGGAAGACCACAAAGGCACAATAAGTTAGAACTGAGAGGTGCTAGACTTGTTTAACCCCTTGATGTTCCTTCAGCCCCCCATGGGAGAGGAAGGAGGACGGAGAAGACGGCACTCTTCCTCGGCGGGAGACGATGGCCGAAATCGACATCACCCCCCTAACTCTACCTCAAAAGCATCATCCTTCAAAGCACAGCACAAAGACGGAGGGGGCCAGAAGAAGGCCACCGAGGATCCCCGAGCGGGGAAGGACACCCAATGAAGACATTTCTGTCAGAAGCATTCCCCCCGTTTTTCAATCCTCACTTTTGCCAAACTCAATCTGCTGAGACGGATGCCCTCCTGTGCCCTAGTCTTCTCCAACCTGTATTAAGTATCCGTCTTCTTAAAAGGAAAACTAAAGATGCGTTCTGTGACAATCAAGTCGACACGTTTAATTGAAACTCATTTTATGCTATCAGCAAGTTTTAAAAAGTTCATCTTGACTTAATTTATCTTATCAGCTTGATTGTGATGGTGTTTTCATGGCCTTTTGCATAATGATTGATTGATTTCTGCTGGAATGATGGGTTTGAGTTCGCCCCATAAATGAAACAGAAAGTTTTTAACCTTTTATTTCGCTCAAAGTTTATTTTATGTGCTTTTTGGTGCTTTTAGAGCACTTGAATTGATTTTTATTTTCCTTTTTGCTTCAGTTCACTACAAATGGATGTTTAGGAGCCGAATGACAAGAAAAAATGTAAATACTATAAAAAAAATATTTGGATGTTTTATGATTTTAGGAAGTGATTAGTAGTAGGGGGAATGTGGGAGTGTGTGTGTGAGCAGTTTTAGCAAGGAGGGTAAAGCAATGCATGTACTGTTAAAACGCCTGAAAAAAAAATAAAACTTGATTGTATAAATGTACATTTTGCAGGTTTCTTTGTTACTTACTGTTGTAACTGATTAACTTCATATGACAGCAGGGAAGAAAAATATACACAAACATTAGTTGCATATTTTTTCTCGTATTTGCTGTTAAACTAACAGCGTGGACTAAATGGAAGAATTAGCCATTATAAAATAGCATTATAACTCCACATTTTGACAGTACAGATGCCACGTGAGGACAAAAAGAAAAAGTGGGCGGCTAACGTGTTGCCTTCATGTGTCCCTCGTTAAACTCCCCATCAAAATAAAGAGCTTCACGCGGGAAAATTGAGAAACTTTAACACATCACAATAGTCATATTTTACGGCAAAGGCAATACAAAATGACGGCGACGAAGTTGTCCGTTAACACTGAATTATTATTTTTTTCTGCGATACTTAAACGTAGTGTTACGTGGTAGATTTTTGAAGTGTCTTGTGATCGGTTTACATGACGAAGAAAAGTCCGTCACAATGACGGCGAACAGTTCATTTGTTTCAACAGTATTGTATCAGTCGATTGTTCCTCTATTCGAAGTTTGGGTGTGGAAAGCGGGTGAAATGATATTGTCAATTTCACAACCTGGAGATGCCAAAGTGGTGTAAAAAAAATGGCCATCCCGGCGTGGCCTCGCCATCACGCTACTTTCCGACACCCCCGAATGCAGCACGGGTCGAGGGGCGGGTAGACGGGACCAGACGCTAACCGTGCAGTATGGCGGACGATGGAGACAGTTGGAGCCCTCCGCTCGACTCCGACGGCCGGGAAGCGGCGGAGGAGTCCGGCGGCGGAAGGTTTGGTCTGGGCGCTGCGCTGCTCAATCTGGCGGCGCTGCTGGCCGTGTTAGCGACGTGCGCTGTGCTCTACCGCCGGTGGGCCAGACGGCTCGGGGCGGACGGCGCGGACCCGTGCGACGAGGCCTCAGTGCTTCCTAAGATGAGGCGGCGGGACTTGACGCTAGAACAGCTGCGCGAATACGACGGTCTACAGAACCCCCGCATCCTCATGGCAGTTAACATGAAAGTGTTCGATGTGACCAGCGGGAAGAAGTTCTACGGGAAAGGTAAGTGTAACGTGGACGTCTCGCCGCTTAGCACGTCTCGTTCGAGCGCAGAGTAGCTTCGTGAATGGCGGACTGGCTTTCTTCGGTCTTTTCAAAGGCTTGTGTCTTTTTTAAAGCGCCACTAACTCTAGACTTTATTCATGTTCTCTCGTCAAAACCCGTTGAAACGGGCACTTCTATGAACAAGTTGTGCTCGTATACGTGGCGACAATTGGGCGTAAAGCATCTTCGTGAATGGCGGGATAGCTTGGCTCGTTGTGGTGGCTTTTGTCTGTTATGAAGGCGCGCAAGTCCGCGTTGACTGCATGAAGAAAAGGTGCGACATTAGACGGCTTCGCGAGGCAACAAGCGAGCCCACAACGCCAACTTGAAAGTTTAACGTGTTTACATGCTGACCTGCCCTCGCCTGTGTCCATTTGGAGTGCTTAAGACATGCTTAAAACCCAACTTCGAAACCCTAACTTCAGTTTATAGCCCTTATTCAAAACATGTATCTTATCTAAAACCCTTAACACGAGATCGAAACTTACCGTGGCTTCGAACCTAGCTCTAACAATGGCTTGAAATGTTGAAACCCTACTTTGAGTGGTTTAGCTTGGTTTCCTCCCAGACACTATTTTGAACCCCTAAACTTGACTTTAAATTTGGCCTGTCATGAGAACACGTTTTAAAAGGCCATATAATATCCGGTAAAGAAAAAGACATGAGCCCATTTAATCATTAATGTAGTTACAATATGTGTTAATAAATAAACCATCTGTTTTCTCCCACTTATCTGAGGTCGGGTCGCAGGGGCAGCGGCTTCATCGGGGAAGCCCAGATTTCCCTCTCCCCAGCCACTTCATTCAGCTCTTCCGAGAGGATCCCAAGGCATTCAGGGGCTAGCCATAGTCAACATAGTCTCCCCAGCGTGTCATAGCTCGACCCCGCAGCCTCCTGCCACCGCGAAATGCCCATCACTCCTCATACGGGACGCTTCCAGAGGTATCCTAATCAGATGCCTGAGAGACACCTCATCTGGCATGCCTTGAACCAGAGGATTAGTGGCTCTACTCAGAGCCTCTTGCCCTATCTCTAAGGGAAGCCCTGACAGCCTCCGGGGGAAACTCATTTCGTCCGCTTGTATCAAGAATCTTGTTCTTTCGGTCATGACCCACCCGCCGCATTCTTCCCTTACTCGTGAACAAGACCCCACAATACTTAACTCGTCCACTCGGGGAAAGATCTCATCCCTGACCACCTTAGGCATGCCACCTTTTTCTGACAGAGCACGCAGATTTTTGGGGTGATGATTCCCATCCCAACTGACTCACACACGGTTGGTGCTGGTGCGACTTAGACTGCTGTGCAATTTAAAAAAAGAAAAATCGGTATATGATTACAACGTGGTCATGGTCAACTAAAGTCTTTTAAATCAGAGCTATTCAAATTATCTGGTGAAAAATCAAAAATGTTTAAAAATATTGGAATATCTATTGCAATATATCGCAAATGCCCAAAAAGTAGCAATGCCTTTTTTTTTTTTACAATATCGTTCATGCAATCGTCTTTTTCTTGTTTTAAGAAATTGTGCAGACGGAAAATGTCAGCAAATGTTTATCTTCTCACTTGGAGCCTATCTTATCTGCACTGATAAAGGCACACGCTTCATAGACCATGCACAGACGCGTGTGTACTTCAGTAATGATGCATTCAGCAGGGGTGTCAAACCGGTCCTCAAAGGGCCGCAGTGGGTGCAGCTTTTCATTCCAACTCAACAAGAGGATACCTTTTGCAAGTGTAATCAATTAATTAAAGTCAGGTGCTACTTATTTTAGAAGACATCTGATTGGTTGGAACAAAGACCAGGACCCACTGCGGCCCTCGGCGGAATCGGTGTGACACGTGCATTAGGGAAACCAAAACTCTCACTACTTGTAAGCCAGAAATGTACTGGTTAGAAACTAAAATTCAGAGCAAGTGAATTTTTTCATAATTTATCTTTTGCTGTCAGTTGACTCATGTCTCAGAAAAATGTGCTGTGTTACTCTGGATGCAATATTTTAACTGCATTAGAACCAATCACAGACAAGTTGCGCAATGGATATAAAAAAAAATAGAGTACGATTGTTTTCAAAGTAGAGCAGATGTTTGCAAATATCTTATTCTGATTAATTACAAATGGTCTTCTATTGAGAATACATAAATCTGAAAATTTACAGTAAGCACAATTTTAAAAATAATTATAAAATAGTGTTTAAAAAAAAATACAGATTATATTTGCCAAATGATAAACTACAAAAATCATGAATAAATATACATGAAATTGCGTGTTTTATTTGTATGACTAAAATAAAAACAAGCGGTTTTCTGTACCGTAATGGCTGTTTTGTGTGTGTGTATATATGTATGTACAGTCGTACCTCTACTTACGAAATTAATAGGTTGCAAGACTTTTCGTAACTTGAAAATTTCGTAAGTAGAGGTGTACTTTATATGTAAATTCTCTAATTCATTCCTCACACAACTACCAACTAAACCCTTTAAAATTGGTCACAGTGTCCCAATTTTGTATGAAAGATGTGACTAAGTCTCCGGGCCAGAAGCGGGGGGACACCCTGAATCGGTGGCCAGCCGATCGAAGGGCACAAGGAGACGGACAACCATGTACACTCACACCCATACCTAGGAGCAATTTAGTGTGTTCAATCAGCCTCCCATGCATGTTTTTGAAATGTGGGCAGAAACCGTAGTGCCCGGAGGAAACTCATGCAAACTCCACACAGGTAGACATAACCTGGACTTGAACCAAGGACCCAAGAGCTGTGAGGCTGACGCGCTAACCACTCGCTTCGCCGGGCCTGTATACAAAATATACATGTATATTCAAACTGAAAACTACGGATTTGTACAAGTTTTAGGTCAGCAATGTCTCAGAATGGATTATCTACTCAAAATGCTTATTCAGTCTTGTCAGCCCATATTCAGACCAAGAGGCAATACACTTATTTTAAAAATGGAAGGAGAAGGGAATTTGTGGGTGAGGAAATCTACTTCCATTCGTAAATATATATAATCCGATGGTGCAATTATTTAAATATCAGAGCTGCTTTGTTGTGTGTTGGTTTTTATTTTATTTTGGTTTTGTTTGGCTAACATTTTTGTTTTGTGGCGGTGTTAGAGGGTCCGTATGGGATTTTCGCGGGCCGTGACGCGTCGCGAGGCCTGGCCACCTTCTGCCTGGAGAAAAATGCCCTGAGGGACGAGTACGACGACCTGTCCGACCTCAGTGCCGTTCAGATGGAGAGCGTCAGAGAGTGGGAGATGCAGTTCATGGGTACGCTGCCTCAAAAGCACATTGACACAAAAAATCCTTTACTTCCCCTTTAAGAGACTGGAATCAGTGGTCAGCATTGTCAATGGAAGCCAATGACCAAAATAAATGTGAACCATTTAAACAAATAACCCCTCTTAACATATTGTAGATATTCAATCTGGTTGCCACTTTAAATGGATTGGACGCTCTGTCGATGGTTCTGAAATGTATGAACATTCATTCAATGTCAGCCCTCCCCTTTAAAATGTATTGGAAGTCTTCTAGTAACCAAGAATAAAAAAGTGGAACATGCAGAACCAGGAATATTGCACACATGAAAGATTAAATACAAAAGATTTTTGTTTTCCAAATGGGCCCGCTAACTTAAAATTGAACGATGAAATACAGTTGTACCTCTACTTACGAAATTAATTGGTTACAGAACTGTTTTTGTAAGTAGAAAATTTCGTAAGTAGAGCAGTACTTTATATGTAAAATTTGTTCCACGGTCCGCACAAAACTACCAACTATCGACAGACAAAGACAAAACTACCATAAACCCTTAAAATTCACCAATGTCCCAATTTTGTATGAAAAGTGTGAGGATACACAAAAATGAGAGAACATGATCATAAATAAGCCATTAAAATGAATGAACATGCAAAATCTATTCGTGTTAAAGTGCAAGTGTCAGGAAGCTAACGTTAGGCAAGCATAAGTTTAAGCACACAACTGCGGTCAAATAAACATGGAGGGTTGTTGTGAGACAGCCAATGAGAGCCCAGTAGAGTGTAGGGAAATTGTCAAGCAAGAAGAAGTGAATCCGCGTAATTTCAAAATAAAATAACGGATATGGGAAATGTATTGATGTTTTCGTAACTTGGATATTTTTTTGTATCTCGAGAAACTCATTTGCATCTCAAAAGGTTTCATAACCTGGAAATTTCGTACCTAGAGGCATTTGTAAGTAGAGGTATGACTGTATAGCATTGATTCGCCTCATTTGAATCTCGAAACAAAAAATTCACACATAAATCTCACCATATTTCTCGTCATTGACAAGTATAGAGCACACTCACAGCCATATGCTCTTTATTCACAGCAAAAAAAGACTTTTTTTCCCCTCCTATGTAACCCCATTTTTTTCTTGTGGGTGTTTCAGAGAAGTACGACTATGTAGGTCGGCTGCTGAAGCCAGGCGATGAGCCGTCTGAGTACACGGACGAGGAGGACGTCAAAGACATCAAAGAGCACCCCAAACACGATTGACTGCCTCCTAACTTCCTATCTTCCCTGGACCACCACCTTCATACCCCGTTCCCCCACTTCCTCTCCACCTTCTGGATGGGTTTCAGGAAATCATCATTTTTCTTTTCACCGTCCACATTGCGACGCTCTTTCAATCATTTTGTTCTTGGGCACACGTGTGGCAGTACCAAAGGTGGAGGCAGGGCGGCACTCTGTCCTCTTGTTTGTAGTGTTTGCACTACCCCTTGTTGTCCGTCACTACCTGATTGAGACTTGAGCCATGACAGTGCTATAAATTACAAAAAAAACAAAAGCTCAACTTTATTTAAATGCCATAAACTTGTATGTAAACTACATTAGCCTTCAGTTTCCCGATTGACACTGCGCATGGAATGCATCGCCTCTTTTCGAGCCGCGGTGGCCCTAGAGTTATTTACGTGATAAATTTAGATGAAAAACATTTACATTTTATTCTGAATTTATCACATATATAAATGTTCTTATTTGTCACTACCAGAAAATGTCCTTTCCACCTGGAATAATACAGCTACCTAATTGAATAGAATTGAATGCTTTTATTGTCATTATACAAGTATACGCAGTCACAATTGGGCAGTTCTGCGCCAAGCCTGTGACATTTCCGCTCATATGCGATAGATTCATACTTTCTGTGACATTTTTCCCCGTATGCGATAGATTCATACATAAAAATGTTTTATTCAACTGGTCCAACATGGATTAATGTTTTTCTTTGTTTTTTAATCTGAGCTGGGTGGCTAACGCATTGTTTAAAGTGTTTGAATAATGTTTTGGAAGTTTCGTTATGTATGCATGTTGTACAATTCAGGTATGCTGAATGCCTTTGGGTTTAAAATCATATATTTCTGAATCTATCACGTATATATCTATAGCGCCATCACGGCTCAAGAGGAGGTTTATGCATTGTCACGCATAAGAAGTCACAATTGGGCAGTCTTGCGCCATTTGGTAGGCAAAATGTAAAAGGGGGGAGGTGTTTGCGTTTTGGAATCAGGGGCTTAACTCATTTACTGCTTTTGACAGTGATGGATGTTTTAAAATAGTTTTTTTTTTTACTTTTACCATTCTGTTACTTTGGCATGTTATGACATGCAATGCTCAAATTTGGGAGAACACATCAACCCTGCTGTTCCGTCGGCTCCAATATTATTTCATGAACACTGGCGGCTACTGAAGGTAATTGACGTCCAATCCAGTTGGACTCGGGAGATACCCTCCCTGTCCAAACGGATTGTACTAATATTGCTGCCAATGACCCTGGAAAATGATCATTCACTGCCAGTCTATTGCTGTCAATGGCAGTGAATGAGTTAAAAGTGCTTGAGATTGGTGTTCCTAATCAAGTTGTTTACAAGCCGGCTACAAGTCTGTAGTCCCCCCACATCCCTAAAAAGAAAAAACTCCAGGGGGTCCCCTTTCCCGATCCAAATTAGTCGTGCCTTATTAGCTTGGTCAGCCCCGGTGGAGAAGGCGCCCCGGCCCTCTCAGAAACCCCCCATCACCCCCCTCACCCTCCCAATTAGTTAAATTCACGACTTGAAAATAACTAGCGCTTAGGATTCAGTCAGTGTTACTGCCATATTCACGCAGTTAATTTTTTTTTCTTGGTTTACCTTCAGCCATGCCATAACTGATTCGCCCATGCCCCATTCCCTGTTTTCCATTTTCTATGATTGTATGTTAGTCTCTGTGGCAGATGGTGTATATAAGAAACAATATCCATCATTTTATTCAAGCATGTGCAGCAACAGTGAGCTCTGCCCATTACCACAGTGTCACCTATTTAAACGTCAGCAAAGTGTGTGTGAGTTTGTGTGTGTGTGTCTGCGAGCGCCAAGCAGGAAGGGAATTGTTCACGCATAATAAATGTTTTGTTTAATAATTGATTCTTTGTCTGGTTGTTATCTGGCTGAAAATATCAAGTGGTGAAAATGTTCAGGTAAAATGAAAGGTCCCACTATGCAAGTCAATCCACTGTGGGAGTGAGATTAAAATTGTAACATTTTTTTCGCAAAGATGAGGCAAAAAAAAAAGTGCAAAAAAATCTTGTGTCAGTTCAATCACAAAAAAGTATCTGTAGTGAAAATTCAGTTGCAAGAACCATTTAAACAGGGAGAAGCAGACGCCGAGGCAATGATGTTGGTTTACATTCGTTTCACTGGCCATGTGATGTAGGTTAGATTAATTTTATTTCATCCCGTAATTGGGAAATTCCCTTGGTTGCAGTAGCAAGACAGTAGCAAGCACAGACACAGAAGACATTGTAGACCTAGGTAAAAAAAAAGGGAGCCAAACACAGGAAGTCCACAAGGTGGGGACCTTCTACAGACAGACTGAGGTTATATATGCAGAATCGCTCTTTCAAGCTGATCTGCACAGTCCCTCAGTAGTCTGGAGCAGATCATCTTCCTTGCCTAGATCCTCCTAAGATGTCCTATCACGCGATCAGCAGTAGTGGAGAGGCCGGTGCGGGGCACCGACAGCTCCTCCATCTGACCGGGGAGAAATCTCACTCTCCCATAACAATGATGGAATGTTCATTCTGGGGCGTCGCCCTCTTCTCCCGGCACTATCATTCACTGCTCACACCTGATCCTACGTGCATGACAGCGGAGGCACGGCTGAATGGTTCCAAAGACATTTATGTCTAGCACAAAGAAACCAAGCCACGCAACAGGTGGATTCGAGCCGCAAAGGTCGCAAAAACAACAAAGCAAAAGATTTGTGTCATCCCACTGAGACGTAGCCACAGAAGATGCCATGTTTTTAGTGAGCATGACAACTGACAGCACAATCAAAGATGGTCACATCCAATGTTCCCTCTAATTTTTCGTTGGTCTAAGCAGAAAGACAACCTCCCTGAGCGCACTGAGTACCAGTGTGAGCGACATCATCGGTACTCGGATGATTCGCCTAAAGACGTTTCGCCGACGGACGTTTGACAGACGGGCAGGTCGCCGAATGGACGTTCCGCCGAACGTTCATTCGGCCGAACGGAGGTTTCGCCGAAACGGGATTCGCCCCCGGATCGTGTTTGTACAAGTTTTTCAACCTCGGCCCGCGGGCCGTATACGGCCCGTTAGGATTTTTAATCCGGCCTGCCGCCGGTGTTGCCCAAATTATAGTAAAAATCAATGTTAGTCTACCATCAATGGCAGCCCGGGAATAAGCACTCTTGGGCGGGCAGATGAAGCAGAACTGAGCCGTAAAATGACAGCAATCGGGTCAAATCCATCCTAAAACAGCATTTAATGATTAAATACAAATACTGGAGCTCTTTGGACATTAGAACCGAGCCCAGGGAAGTGAATTCCTCGGTAAAATGTCGCGATGATATCGCGATGGAGGCAAAAAAACGTCTATATACGTCCATTCGCCAAACGGCTCAAAATGCTCTCAAATTCGGTCAAGTCCAGCCGAAAACAGTGTTTAATGATTAAATACAAATACTGGAGCTCTTTGGACATTAGAAGCGAGCCCAGGGAAGTGAATTCCTCGGTAAAATGTTGCGATGATGTCGCGATGGAGGCAAAAAAACGTCCATATACGTCCATTCGCCAAACGGCTCAAAATGCTCTCAAATTCGGTCAAATCCAGCTCGTTTAATGATTAAATACAAATACTAGTATTTGTATTTAATCATTAAACTAACAAATACTAGTATTTGTATTTAATTATTAAACACTGTTTGAACGAACGTTCATTCGGCGACCTGTCCTGTCAAACGTCCGTCGGCAAAACGTCTTTAGGCGAATCATCCGGTCACGACATCATCATTGCTCGCTATGGGCACACCAGTATCACACCTGCCACAGGCAGGTGCATGTCAATGTTTCCTCTAATTTTTCATGTAAAACATGCTGTAAAACACGAAAAACATAAGAGTGGACAGAGCTACTGCCACTGGCTGCCGCTTAAACGGCGCCATCATGGGGAAAGGGGTAAAAAAAAAAAAAAAAAAAAAAATCCGATTTTTTTTTTTTACTGCGCGCCATATGATTGCTGCTGCGCAGAGAAGACGAGAGTAGTGCGCAATTGCGCACGCGCGCAGGTTAGGGGGAACATTGGTCACATCTTAATGGGATTGTTGTATGGAAATCAATGGGAGATCTATTGCTTCTCCCTAGTTACCTGGAGGTTGCAACTGATTTATTTTGTCATGAGTTTTTTTGCAATGGAATTTTCAGTTTCGATTAGGACACGGACACCCTTCAGTGCAAAAGGCTCTATTTTGTAAAATTAGAGCCCGTGCACCTTTCAATATGAAGGCCTCTCGTTCTTCTCAAGATAAAATTATCATTCATAGTAAACTAAATCACTTTTTTGGATTGCTTAACCCCTTGAATGTTTTAGTAAAATTTCAAACTGCCATAACTTGCCTGTAATTCAACAGACACTTCGACCAATGAGATTTCTGCAGAAAACAAGAAGCAACTGACTGCAATCCACTGATTGCACTTGTAGGACGCCAGATTGGTGAAAAGGTGTCCTCTTTGAGTTGGAATGAAAACCCACACCCAGTGTGGCCCTTTGTGGAATAGTTTGGAGACCACTGCTGTAATTCAACAAATCTGTGCCAAACTTCTTGAGTTCTTCTTTTTTTAAGTGAGCACCGGCCAATAAAACGGGCTCGGTGGAGGGCAGTGTTTCACCAGGATTCGTGTATAACACGCACCCAAACTTTGCTTCAGTTTTTTGGTACAAAACTTTGCGTGTTTACTTGAATAAATACGGTAGTTATGAAATATTGCACGGGTGTTCCTGGTGGCCCAAATTTTGACATTGTTTTGGTTTTTTTGTAGGTGGGTGTGGTTACTGAGGTCAGTGGTGCCCCCTTCAATTATTAGTTATCATTTTGAACAGCCATAACATGGCTATTATGCAACCTATCTGCCCCAAACTTTGTATTGTTTATTAGAGTTCCGTCCTGAATAGTCCTTACGGGTCATTTGTGAGCACTCTCCTGCGCCAACTAGTGGCAAAAAATGTACATCTTTTGTCCAGTTGTTTTTTCCACTCAGTACCATGCAGGTATTTTGGAATGAGGGAGGAAACCGGAGTACCCGCAGAAAATCCACGCAGGCTCGGGTAGCCTATATGCAAAGAAAATTGAGGACCGATCATTAAGTAAATTATTTCAAATTAATTGAGCAAATTATTATTTTTGAATTATTTCAAAGAGAAAATTTACATTGAATGAAACACCACTTTTTTGCACTTCTTTCAGTGTGTGACCCTTCTGAGAATAAGACGCATGGAAAATGATAATTATATACAGTAAATCGATATATAAAATGGCCAACGATATTTTTTACTTAGTTATTATCTTGGTTTAAGTAGAGTTACAGTATAGCCATTGCAAAAAACTAGACTACGACACCACTGCTATTAATTAAATGGTTGCTGATTGTTGGGATTGACTCCCAGTTCAAACTGATTGGACGTCTATTACCATCTATTGCACTGAAAAATGTAATATCACTACAAATAAACGCTACCAGGTGAAGTGAATCATAGGGTGATAATTTCCCTTGATATAGCAAGGGTTTGGCTGGACCATTTTTGATATAATATTTAGATTTTTTAAATCGGATTAAAAGAACTGAATCAAAATCCCTAAATATTCGTTTTTTTTTCTAGATCTAAAACAATGTATATTTGAGCTTTTTTCTTAGTAAGGGAAAAGGTATTTTAATCATTTGTTCTTCATTTAAAAAGGAAAGAAAATATTTTTTGTTATGTTCAATAACAAAGTGGATAACAGAAAATATTTATATATGTATTTTTAGATTTTACAAAATGCTTTTTGAACTAAAAGCACAATAAGAAAAAATGGATTAAAAATTGCAATTATTGAATGAATTCTATTCTAAAAAAGTCAGCACACATGATTTACTTTCTGGGGCCGCACAAAATATTTCGGTGGGCTAAATTTGCCCCCCCGGGCTGTCACTTTGACACCCGTGTTACATATAGGAAATCTCCAATATTGGAACACAAACATCATACCTTGAGCATGGTGAGGATATTACAACACAATTGAGTAAAATGTGCCATTTACAATACCCCATTAAGTTTGAAACTTTTAAGGTTTTTCTTTATGGCGATATACTACATTGATCATTTCACAAAATACTGGTAATTGCGGCTCGTCTCAATAGAGTTGCGCATGCGTAGTTCTGCGTCAGTAGTTAGCGGAAGTAGAAAGTACACGCAGCCGCACCGAATTCTAAATGTGTTTTCGTGTTGTATAAAATACAAGATAATTTTTGTTACTAATCGTTGCAGCTTGCTGACAGATCACCAAGTTAGCTGGGTATTTTTTTCACGCGCAAACAACGGTCACATGACGCAAATTAGTTCTCGTCAATTGTCAACAATGAAATAAATATGGGAGCGCGCGTGTTTGTTTTACTGCTTTCATCGTTTGGCGTTATCAAAGTGTGGGGCCAATCTGGCCTGGCTCCTTTGGTACAAAGCTTGAACGGTGAATGGAAGTTGTGGAACTCCAACAAGTCGGTGTCTCTCCCTGCTCAGGTGCCAGGCTGCGTCCACACGGCGTTGCAGCAACAAGGGTTCATAAAGGTCCATCACATTTTTATTATCATTATTATTTTTTAAACTCATGTCTCTCTCATCTCATTTTCTGAACCGCTTTATCCTCATTAGGGTCGCGGGGGGTGCTGGAGCCTATCCCAGCTGACTCCGGATAAACATACACATACAGTGGCGGGCCGTCAGGGCCTTCAAAGCCTTCTCTGCTGGCCTAAGAAATATCTGAATCATTATATTTTGTCCATCAATACTTATTATTCCAAATGGTCTGTTAGCTTCCTTTCATTGCTTTTCCCCGTGGTTGCACTGCTTCCAGATGTGTGTTTTCATATTTAAGCATTTAACCAATCACATTTCAGCCGTTATTTGTTGCCAGATCAGATCTGCCTCAAAGCCTTCACAATCAGTTCTGCGTGGTCTGCTGCATTAAACAAGACTGTTGCTTTTAACCAATCAGATTTCGAGTTGGCAACCCCACAATGATTTTTCATAGGCGTTAGCATTTTGCTGGCTGGGATACTTCATTGCTTTCACCAACTATGATTGGCTAGTAGGCGGGCCAAAGCCCGGATGTGGATGCAGCCAGAGATCACAAACTCCACCCACAATGGCTGACAGATTTGGTTGCAGATTTGTTCACAAAGCTATTTTCCAGACGGACTTTTCCAGAAAAAAATGGACATCATTAAGAAAGGGCGGTCAACTCCGAAGCTAGCAAGCCTGTTACAGCCGGGAAAATGGTGTGTGCGCCACTTTCATTGCGCTAACTTAGCTGCACAAACAAATATATTGTTGTGTTTATTTAAAGCCATTTTCAAGACGGACTATGCCGGAAATATGACAGGACAGGCTCGACTTTCATCATTAGCTTCGATGGCGATAGAAAAGAAGGAATAAAGAAAGGAGGATGGATATTGTGTACAGTTAAAAATAAATTTTGGTGAGTATAATATGGCTATATTCCCAAATAATATTTCAATTGTGGGCCAAGTTCTGATATCTGAAAAGCTCCAGTGTTTGTATTTAAACTCCAGTGTTTGTATTTAATCACAAAATGCTGCTAGGAAGTGGATTTTACCCCAGTTTATTTTTTGCCGTTTCGCCATTGACGTCCATCGCTGTCTTTTCCCTAGGAAATCACCCCCCTGGCCTGGTTGTAATGCCTCAAAAGCTCCAGTTTGTATTCAATCAATAAATGCTGCTAGGAAGTGGATTTTACCTAATTTTAGTGCATTTTTTGTCATTTCACGTATGGACGTATCGACGTTCATCGCTGTCTTTTTACCGGGGAAATGATACTCCGGGCCCGGTTCTGATGTCTAAAAAGCTCCAGTATTTGTATTTAATCAATAAATGCTGTTTTCGGATGGATTTTACCCCATTTTCGGGCAATGTTTGCCCGTACGCCATTGACGTTCATCGCTGTCTTTTCCCGGGAAAATCGCCCCCCTGGCCTGGTTTTAATGTCTGAAAAGCTCCAGTATTTGTATTTAATCATGAACTGCTGCTAGGAAGTGGATTTTACCCCATTTTTGTGCATTGATTTATTGATATTTATTTATGTGTCGCAGCTCTAGCTGCAGTAGAGGTTTTATAGCCATAAAATAGTTTTTGAGGGTTGGATTGATACGTTGAAGGCGCTACGAGAAAATGCACCGACCGCCACTGATAATATATACACATACATATATATAAATAATATATACACACACATATATATACACATACATATACATATATACATATATACATATATACACATATACACATATACACATATACACATATACACATATACACATATACACATATACACATATACACATATACACATATACACATATACACATATACACATATACACATATACACATATACACATATACACATATACACATATACACATATACACATTTACATATATATATATACACATATATATACATATACACACACACATACACGCATACACGCATGCACACGCGCACACGCGCACATGCGTACACGCGTATACACGTGTACACGCGTACACGCGTATACACGCGTACACGCGTATACACGTGTACACGCGTATACACGCGTACACGCATACACATACATATATATACATACACACACATACATATACAGTGGGGCAAATAAGTATTTAGTCAACCGCCAATTGTGCAAGTTATCCTACTTGAAAAGATTAGAGAGGCCTGTAATTGTCAACATAGGTAAACCTCAACCATGAGAGTCAGAATGTGGAGAAAAAAAAACAGAAAATCACATTGATTTTTAAAGAATGTATTTGCAAATCGTGGTGGAAAATAAGTATTTGGACAATACCAAACGTTAATCTCAATACTTTATGTACCCTTTGTTGGCAATAACGGAGGCCAAACATTTTCTGTAACTCTTCACAAGCTTTTCACGCACTTGCTGGTATTTTGGCCCATTCGTCCATGCAGATCTCCTCTAGAGCAGTGATGTTTTGGGGCTGTCGTTGGGCAACAGGGACTTTCAACTCCCTCCACAGATTTTCTATGGGGTTGAGTTCCTTTTTTTTTTTATCACAACGCAATCGTAAACGGAACAAACAAATTTAAATTAACTTGGATTAATATATGCAGACACTCAAACATACGTTTAATGTAACTTTACACAAAACTGAATTCTAATTTTGTTGTAATCTTTTGTTACCTTCGTTTTCCGGGTTGGCGGTTTGCCACGCCTCCACCCTCACGTTCGCTATCGATGGGCTGTTTGCTGTTGTACTACGTATTCCCTTCAAAATATTCCGAAAATGATTCACACAAATGTCCTCACAATAGGATAACCCACGACCACTTGCCAACGAGAAATAGTCTTGTAGTACATTTTAGCGATCGCTCCGCTGCTCATAAAGACCGGCTCGCAACCCCCATCGTTGTAATGGCTCTGTTCGCAACCGCTTTGAATGGCGCCTATGAGAGAGAGTTGCGACCAGAAATATTACAAAGAGGGAATTGGGAGCCAGTGCCGCTAATGTTCTTAGGAGCAGCGAACGAGAAGTAATATAATACTCCTCGTATTAGATAATAATAATAATAACAGGAAATGCAACAGCTGAGTTTACCCACGTATTGATTGTGGGTAATGAAGTTTCATTCTGAGAAAGAGTGCCATTGCCTATCGGCGTTGTGTGCACGAGTATACTTCATTACCCAGAAAGCCCTCTTTTTGCCCGCGCATGTGCGTTGTGCGTTTCCTGGTCGATGCGTAGGAGAAACTCGTCTGAATTAATCGTTCAGTGCTCGTAGATATTGTTATACACGAAAGAGATGCAAAAAAGACAGTGCCATGGCCACCTGGCTTGGTCGCATCACGAAATGTTGTATCTCGGGCGAATTATTCGATCGAAATTTCCGTCGTAAGACGAGAATGTCGTATGAAGAGCGGTCGTATGACGAGGTACCACTGTATATATATGTATGGATCAAACTTACTGTAAAGAAAGTTGCTATTTTGAAATACCAATGTGCCAACTCATTGTGCAATGTTTTTTTTGCCTGACTTTGATGCAGGCTGCCTAGGTTGGTAGTCTGTTTCTTTGTGTGCCCTATAACTGACAGGCGACCAATTTAGGGTGTAGTCTGTCCTTCGCCAGAATAGGCAGATTCCATCAGATAGGCTCCTGCACCCTGCCACCCTAACAAGGACTAGTGGTGTTGAAAATGAATGAATGAATGTTATAAAAGGCATAAGAATTAAACGTGTGTGTTTCCCATGTCTTTCAGGACCCTTATTTCCGCTACAATGACTTGCTGTATGAATGGATCTCTTTGGACAACTGGACATACACTACCACGTTTGCGGTCTCCAAAGAAATGAGGTAAGCGGTGTCTCGTCTCCTCGTTCCACTTTGAACTGCTATGAGTCTCAAAGAGAATGGACTCTGAATTGCCTTTCTAAACGTTTCCCATCCAATAGGTCCAAGCAGAAAGTTCTTCTAGTGTTGGAGGGCGTGGACACGGCAGCGTCTATTTGGCTGAATGGTGTATCAGTGGGCCACACAGACAACATGTTCCGACAATACGTGCGTTAATGTTCGTATCCCAGAGTATGCTAGTGATTTGTTTTGTAGTAATTTTCTCCAGAATGAGGCAGAAGGCCTTGCAGTATGCAGTAGAGCATTACTTGCACAATATAAACATTTGTAGTGAAGTAAACTACAAACATTACTGGAAAAGTATTCAGAGAGAGCATGACCTATTTTAAATGTGACCAGCTCAGCACATCATAGTCAAATTCTCATATGGCCGTGTAAATTCTAATTTATATACAGTAATCCCTCGAATATCGCGGTTAATGTAGACCAGACATGGCCGTGATAAACGAAAAACCGTGAAGTAGGGTCACCCCTATTTAAATTTAAAATATATATATATTTTTTTACTTTAGTGCTGAGTTCTAGTAGCATGCGGAGGACAAGGGAGTGGCTTCCTCTTACGAGTTTCAGCGTGGATTTTCACATTTTTATGAACTTACAAAAACATTTTTAATTAAAAAAAAAGAAATTCCCCCAGAAAAAAAATCTGCGATGTAGTGAAGCCGCGATAGTTGAAGTTAGTGAAATTAAAATCAAAACAGGAATCCAATCTCATTTCAGCCAAAAGTAACACTCTGAAGTTACTTTTTTTAACATAGTAAAATTACTCAGCATGCCAATCAAGGACAACGCGAGATGTCAAAGTTTTTGAGTAGGAAGGGCGAATGAACGGATGTTTACGAACATCTAGCGGCGTCAATAATAGCCAATGCATTATATAATTGTCCTTTAAGGGTTAAAGAAAAATTGTAATTCATGCATTTCATGCAGGTCTTTCCCATCCAAGATTTACTAAAGGATGAGGAGAACGTGCTAAGAGTCGACTTCCTGTCGCCCATCTTGTATGCCGCCCAGAGGAGGAAGGCTCACTCAGCCTATGCCGTCCCTCCTGAGTGTCCACCCGAAGTTCAAAAGGGGCAGTGTCACGTCAATTTCATTAGAAAAGTGAGTCCAAACAAAAATTAGCATCTCAAAATTTCACACAACCTGCATGAATTAACCATTTTTGTGGGTGCCTGTTGGTAATGCTTAGATGTCAAATTTGCGTCCCGGGAACTATATTTTGTGTAGCCCATGGAAGCAAATCATGTTCTTTAAATTTACCTTGCTAAAATATCCACTTTATTTTTCATTGATTATTACATTTAAAAAAATGTTCAAATGTCACTAGCATTTTTTGTTACCGAATCCCAATTTAGAATACTATACGCATTTTTATATTATTACTATTACTTTTTTTATCGGCTTCTGATTTCACGGTAAGGTATCACTCAACTTATTGTGCATATTTAACCCTAACCCTTTTTTTGTCATTTGACATGAAATCCATATAACTGGGAAGACTAAAATCATCATCATGTTTCACTCTCATTAATTGCAGATGTCCAATTCATTTAGACAGATTGTGTTGAGTTAATTAAATCCTCTTTTTTTGAACCTCTTATAGCAAATATTCCCTAATTTTACATTTGATTTTATTTAAAATAAAAAAAACACTATTCTTATTCAATTTCAATTTCTTAGTTTTTAATATGAAAATTAAAACAAATTGTTTATTCCATTTATTTTAGCGAGCTAAAAGATTGTTTTCATTCATACTTTCTCAACTCATTTCGTTTTCTGAACCGCTTTATCCTCACTAGAGTCGTGGGGGGTGCTGGAGTCTATCCCAGCTGTCTTCGGGCCAGAGGCGGGGGGGACCCTGAATTGGTGGCCAGCCAATTGCAGGGCACAAGGAGACAAACAACCATACACACTCACACTAATACCTAGGGCAATTTAGAGTGTCCAATCAGCCTACCATGCATGTTTTTGTAATGTGGGAGGAAACCGGAGTATCCGGAGGATACCCACGCAGGCCCCAGGGGAACATGCAAACTCCACACAGGTGGACCCACCTGGATTGGAACCCACGTCCCCCACTGTGGGGCCGACGCGTTAACCCCACATCCACCGGGCCGCCTCTATTCATATTTTGATTTTTTTTTAATGTAACGTAAAAAAATTAAAAGGAAAATATTTTTTATTTTAAAATAAAACATACAGTAAACATGTTATATATTTTTATTTCCATAAAAACACGTTTAAAAAGTTATTATTCTGTTCTTTTACTTTTTGAATTATAACCCCCCCCCCCCCCCCCCCCCAAAAAAATAATCAGCTTTATTTTTAGAAAAATTTCAGTAAATGTAATATACTAATGTTAATATTTTTTTAAGGATGCTCTTTTATTTTTTTGCTCTTGTTTTAATTTTTAGAATTCTCCCAAATATTTATTTATATATTTTATTACATGTTTCTTTTTGGCTAATGACTTCAATATGAAATAACATTAAAGCCATTACGAGTAGGACAGTCTAATGTTGAGAGTGCTAAGTAATATGGCAAATGTATTATGTCCTCAATGGAAAAACATAAAAACAACTCTGGTCTGTCTATCACCATCAAAGGCGGCGAATTACTTCTTACTTTCCAAAAGGGAACCATAACCAGGATGTGTCCTATGTCTCCTGCTGTAATGTAATTGTTGTGACGTGTTTTTGGTGTGTTTGTTTGTGACCCAGGCTCAGAGTTCGTTCAGTTGGGACTGGGGTCCATCCTTTCCGGGCGCCGGATTGTGGAAAGGCGTCCACCTGGACGCCTTTGACCTGGTGCGCCTCAACCGCTTCGCCACTCTTCCTCTCTATGGTAAGTCTTGGCTAAAAAAATGGCCGTAGCTTGTATTTCAAATGAAAAGAAAAAGCAATACTCCTAGTTCAAACTAACGAATGACTTTAGACCAAAAGACTTAACCAAGACCGGAACTATTAACTAGTGCAAAGACAAGACCTTGACTTTTTCAAAATGCAATTTCAACACTAATTTGAGCCACCAATTGGCCTGGTAATTAAATTGATGTTATGATTTTTTTTGCTCCTACTTTGTTTCTTTAACTGTTTATAAATAGTTTATCAAAAATCTAAAAATATAACTGACATGTCGTCCACATGTTAATTATGTTTGTTTATTTTATTATTATTATTTAATATTATTTTTCATTTTTTTGACAAATAAATAGAATTAGAAATTG